>NW_009610021.1:33870-42249 GCF_000690535.1 Cariama cristata
AATGCATATGCTGGGCAGATTATTTTGCTTGGAATAATTGCATTTTCTTGAGTCTCCTGTCTAAAACTCCTTGTTTTTCTTGGATGTGGTTTTGATACTTAGTTGCATACCAACCATGTTAATATTCAACAGTACTAGTTGCATACTAATATTGTTAATGTTTTTAAGCTAAACTGAAAGAAAAATTACACATTGTCTTAAGGTAGGTATGACACCAAGAATGTGCTTTTTAAGAACTAAAATTAAGAAATTATACTGATGTAAAAATAAATATTAATATGAAGCCCCTATATTAGCTAGGTGAGATTTAGATCCATGAATCTTATGTGTTTATCTCGTCAATGTATCAACCACAGTATTTCTGACTGTCTTTAAAGAATCAATAAAAAGATATGTGTGCCATTTTCCCTTTCCTTATTTTTAATTTTTTGTATTTGCCTTTTTAAAGTTTTACATTTTACAGTATTTAAAATTTGCTTTCACAGTTATATATGTGTGTCAGTTAATTGCTTTAACAGTGGTCAAGAAAAAAAACAAACTTTCTTTAGAGAACTGACTGAGAAAAATCTTTACGAGTAGGGAATGAGGAACTCTGGCCTGAACTATTCACTAAACAAAATGCTGTGTTCCAGAGGGTGATTAATAAAATGTTCAGTCTGCTCCACGACAATACTGCTTGCTAATGGACGGTCACAATTTTTGAGATGTTTGGAACACTTCCATCTCTACTCCAAATGCAAAGACTGCCAAAATCTGCCAACAATTTGCTGAGAGGATGAGAGTACATTTTTTATTGTTTGAACTTTTCCCATAGCAGAAAAGAAGACTGCCGTGTACTGAGGAGGGATTACTTATACTCAGGTCAGTTAAAGCTTCTCCCAGAGATAGTAATGTCTTGTTTTACTGTGCATACTGTTACGCACAACAACTGCATATTAAAAGAAGAATGAAACTCCTTCACCATTTTATTCTTCTGATCATTGAACTGGCAGAGGCTCAAGTGCTTCTTAACACTGTAGTGAGAACCTCATCATCTGTGCCTAAAACTTCATGTAAGCTGGTATAACACGTATTTAAAAGATTATGTTTAATTGTACTGTGTCAGAGTCCAGCTGTGAAAGCACCATTTCAGACACAAATCAACAGGAAGCATTTGCTTGTCTAGAAATGATCACAGGAGTCCTTTGTAGTCCTGGAAGTATGCTGTTGTGATTTTGTGGAGATACTG
The DNA here is from genome assembly GCF_000690535.1 of Cariama cristata. Classification (NCBI taxonomy): domain Eukaryota; kingdom Metazoa; phylum Chordata; class Aves; order Cariamiformes; family Cariamidae; genus Cariama; species Cariama cristata. Next base: position 35,099 of record NW_009610021.1, read on the forward strand.
CACTATATACTGGAGAGTGGTTTGGTAATGTCCAGAGACATCACAGGTTTTTTTATTTGGGAGAATATCTGCAGATTGTATGAAATGAGTATCAAGTATTAATTTGATTCTTTTTTTCTGGAGTCCAGATTTGCACTTCTAACAGAATGTTAGTCTTACTTGGAAAGTAAACATTACACAGCATTTAGCACAAAGTGGTACATATATGGAATAGGAAATAGTTACAAAATCTTTATGTAGCATCTTTCGATAAATGCTGGCTTTTTATCACATTGGTTATATTCAAAATACTTTAATAGTTTCCTTTTTTTTCATTTGTTTTGTATGGTCATCATCATAGGGATATTCATGATCATAAACAGAATAGATTTGGCACAGGAGGGAACATGGGAGCAGTGAATATAGCACTGGGATGCAAAAGGCATGGATTCTATTTTGCTTTTCATAATTATCTGTAAATAGACCAGAACAAGTTAATTTCATCTCTGTGCCTTGGTTTCCCTTCACACAAAACTGAGATCTCAATAATTCCTTTGAAAAATGCACTGAGGTCTATAGAAAGATAAGTTATTTAAGAACTATGTGAGATTTTATTGCTATTGTAGCAAATGGAAGGAGAAAGTGTCATGATCATTCATGCCAAACCTTGGTTTATTCTGTTTCCATCTCCAAAATGGGATGTCCTACAAATAAAGGTTTCCAGAATGGACTGGATGGAGAGATTAGAATTACCTGTGGATCAATCAGAGAGTTATCAGTGGGATCTTTCAAGGCTGCAGCTCAGATTCTCTCCTGCTTGTTCTGCTTCCTAAGCAGTTGCCAGGCATCAGATATAGTTTTTTGAAATGTTGCTGTTTTGATTTAGTGGCATTTCATGTCTGCTTTTTTCTGGTTTATATCTCTTGTAATTCTTTTTATATATGTTGGAAGACAGCGAAGAAGTGGGACCTTTGAAATTCTTTATTGATGGAAACATTAAAAAAATTAAGATTTATATTCTAATCATTTATATGCAGGGATATTTGTCAAAGGAACCTGTAGGACTTATCACTCACTTCTGTTGAATTTCAGTGGGATTTCAGTCTTACTCCCTCAGGCTCTTCTTTTCACTTCTTTTACCTCAAACATCAATCTTATCACATATAGCAATGATTTATCGGCAAAGCCCCTCAGACAGAAACCACAAGGATGCTTTTAAGGCAATTGTTTTCTTTGCATTACATGTTATTTCTAGCCAGATTTCATATATTCCCCCTGCTTCAAGCACACTGTTCCTGCTGCTCCCGATCCTCCATGATTTTCTGCGTTTTTTTGACTTTCCCTGCTCTACAACTGAACTGATAAATAACTTGGAATTTGTAAATGGGATTTTAAGTCACATGATATTTAGCAAATAAAACAACGTATAAATCAGCAAATAAAACAGAACAATTGAATGTGTTCTATCATAGAGAAATGGTCAAATTACTTGTCATGAGGCAGTGTCTCTGGCAGTGATGAGAGACAGTAAAAGATCAAGTACAATGACAAAGAAACACATGTTTTAGAAGTGCATAATTTTGTATTTCACAGATATATTTACTAAAATATTGTTGGAGATAACAGCAACTGGCGTTAAAGAAACCCAAGGAAATTAATTTTCAGAGTACTGTAGTGTTAGTTTTATTTGATATTTAAGTAACTATAATTTTAATTAGAAAAATGACAAAGTTGTGTTACAGTAATGTAAGATCTCTTGATATAGCTAAAAATTGCGCTTGTGATTTTTGTCAGGTTAGTTTATAAGTATCCCATTACATCATTCCAAAAAGATCTCCCCAAGTACCTGTCACAGTTCCTAATGACAATTGCTTTCTCTCCTGCCCCTGTCATGCTCCTTCAGGTAACAGAATTCTCTTTCCTTTATTCCACATGCTTGTCAGCCTCTGGCCCTGACCTGGAAAAGGTCCTCAGAGCTCCTTGGTTCACAGACTAAAGGAGCTGAAAAGGGCTGTTGCTTCTCGCTGTCTACTTGGCACTCCTTTTGTACCGCTGTATGATTGGGAAAAAACTTAAGCCTTGTTAATCAGCACACAAGGGAGCTGGCAGAAAGTGATGCGGGCCGAGAAGTTCCTTGAAATCACTTTTATATTGAAGTCACTTGAGTATTTTGTATTGGTTGAATATCAGGTCTTGTCCATTCAAAGATAATTTACTCAAAAATGGTTTACATAAACTGTAGCATTTGCAGAGTAATTGCAATAGTACTAACTGTTGTAACATACTGATATTTTGAATTCATGGTCCATTTTGCAGCTGTCCAGCAAAACTGAAATTGCATCAAGGTAGCGTTTGCCAATACACAGAATACAGTTTGCTTCCAACAAAGTTTTTAAGCTCTTCCATTTCCAATGTATACGTTGTGCTGACAGTAGCAAACCACTAAATCCATTTACAGATCCAATTTGAAGTTTGTAGATGAATTTACGTTATCAATGTTTAATCAGTATCTTTGTTTGTTTGTTTAGAACAGCAACAAAACCCAGTCGATGGGATACCCAGCACTGGGTGACACAGGCATCTGCTCTAGGTCATCAGTCTGGTTTTGGTTGCATCCTTTTCTCCGGTCTGTACTTCCTTCCCAAGATTAGGCATCAGGGTAGAGTTCAGCAGACAGCGTGTGTCACCTGTTAATCATCAGCTATTGTTCCCTACCTATATACTTTTGTTAATAAAATCCATACCACTACAGAGCCTTACTTTACCCTTTGGAAAAATCTTCCTTATATCAGTCGGTGTGGATATATTGTACCCTGTACCTGGATATATGGTTAGCCTTGTTTCCTTCCTTCCTTCCAGTCTCAGCCATTTTCAGTGCTCTTGAAATGATGGGTTACTCTCCTTCAGGTGTGTCTGGTGCAGGAACTATCCAATATCCTTCTATGTATTTTTGTCTTACTTCTTAATGTAAAATACCTGTCTTTATTGAAATGATCCTTGTCACACACACTATGTGTATCAGGTACAGAAATGTAAATATTGGAAAGGTTCGATATACAAACTTGTATAGCAATCATGAAGGAGAATACCATACCCTTAATAAATTGACTTCCTGTTTATTATTCTCACTATTATACAATTTTGTGTGATGGTTGTTCTCCCTTGACAATTTTATCAAGGGAATTTTTGCAACCAGAGCTTTTCTGTTTTGGCCCTCAAAAAGCATGTTAATGTTTCATTTTGTCAAAAAAGCATATCTTTATTCCATTACAGGAATACACAATAGATGTTTTCTTCCGTCAGAGATGGAAGGATGAGAGATTAAAATTTAAGGGCCCAATGAACATTCTTCGACTGAACAACTTAATGGCCAGCAAAATCTGGACCCCAGATACATTTTTTCACAATGGGAAGAAGTCAGTGGCTCATAACATGACAATGCCAAACAAGCTTCTACGAATCCAAGATGATGGGACTCTCTTGTACACCATGAGGTAAGTCTTTTCATCTGTTCTCTACTCAAGCTATTTCTCAATGTGATTTTTTCAGATAACAATTAAATAAGGTTACAGGAGGACTCTCCTTTGTTTCATTTCTGTCCCAGCAGAAAGCAAGGTAGGAAAACGTACGTTTTGTTTCCAGTTCTGTTACAAGTCTGTTGGCTGATTATGAGTTAGATCAGTTTTCCTACATGTTCCTCAGTTTTCATACCTCTGTAATGTATTAAAAGGTACTGACCACCTGCATAAAGTGCTTTGAGACTTCCAGATGGGAATCACTGTGTAAGAATTGTTAAAAGTACTCAAAGTTTACCAACTCCATCTTAGAATGATTAAAATAGTATATGACTTTTGCCTGTTCCTGCACCCATTGTACTGACATGTGAGCCCTTAAGCAAATTTATTATTAAGATCTGTGGCAACAAAAAATAAAGATGAAGAAGAAGGGGTTAATAAGACCTCAAATTCTTTCCAGCCAGAACTACAGGGAAAATGTGTCTTACTCTGTAATAACTGTTTCTTTATATCTAATTACAGTATTTTACTTCGAGTTTTAATTTTTGCATCCTGTACAAGATTAGTAGCTGAGATAAAGATTTAGCTGGTAAAATTTATTAAATTTGCTTAGAAAATAATTTATGAAAGATTATAAATATCATGTATGCATAGGCATAAGCAGCATTTTTATAAGACTGAATTCTTATTAAATTACTCTTTTTGCAATATGAGTTTTGTTGAAATTTTGTATCCAAATTTCCAGAAATCCCTTATTTTCTTTCTTGTTCTTTGAGATTATTTAATAAATGGGATTTGTTGTGAATGTAGACTTAAAATCCCCAGCCTAAGTAAGATATGAAATGTGAGCTGTAAAGCAAATGTGTACTGTGCAATTTTTTCCATGCAGCCATACCAGCATGCCTTAAGCCTGATTTACAATACCCAGACCCTTATAGTATTGTGTGTTGATGGTTATCCTGCTATGTGGTGAATGATGTGGTGGTTGGAGAGGTTCAGAAGAGTTTGCTGGAAATAAATTGAGACCCCCATTTATAGTATTTTTGCTTAGGCTCAAATCAATATTTGAACTTGATGTCTGTATAAACTGACTGAAATTCTTTCCCTCCAGAAGTTATTATAATCACGTGCTATAAATAATAAGAAATACTGTTTAAAACCATTATGAAGAATTTATTTTAAAAATGTAGCATGGCTCATGTCAGCTAGAATTAACTAAGCATTTTCATTACTTGTAAGTATGTTGCTTCTGAGGGTATGAGATTAATATGCAAACTGTTTTCATTGTCTAGATTTTAGACAGCCATTTTTATCTGTGTCTATCTAAAATGATAGTGTGATTTATGTCAGAGGCTCATGCAGTTCTTTCCATTGCCTTCAGCTGTTCGCTAAGTATTCTCTCTCTCTTTCCTGAGGAGCAGGGGAATAGAAATATGAAATATTTTTGGGTGGAAAGGTGGGAGAACATAGTGAGGAATACAATGACTATGAACCACTGAGAGTACAAGGTGATGTAGTTGATGTTTGACGCTGGATGAAGAGGAACAAAGACATCCAGAAAAAAATCTCCGCCCAGAAGAGACTTACAGAATAGGAAGGAGAAACAGAGCCTTTTTTTTTTTTTTTTTAAATTAGAAATAATGGGAAAGAAAAGTCTGTCAAAAACTTTCTTCAAACTGTTTCAAATTATTTTTCATTGTATTAATCCCCATATTTGATACCAGCATATTGCTGGGATTTTTTCACAAATGAGCAAAAGTGAATGCATTGTTAACATACTGTCATGCTTGTACATTAGTAAAAATAATAATCACAAGTAACATGGAGAATGAGTAGCAGCAATCTTTTGAAAGAACACAAATGTTTTTTTTTCTACATCTTCCATTCAAACTGCAAAAAAAAAAAAAAAATTCAGAAAACTATGGAGCATGGTCCTTTGGCAAATTGACTGTATTTTATGTGCTTTTGTAATGAGCCTTTGACAGCCATATAATCACACATGTACCTCAGAATATTATGAGAAAAAAATGACTGTTCTTAGCAATCTGCAGTTACATAATTTATATTTTCATTTAAATGGCCTTTGCTCATAGTTTTGAGGTCAGCTCTTTCAGGTTTTTGATGTGGTAAGTCAGTGCCTTCCAAAGGAACACATAAAAGGGAAGAAGCAAGAACTGATTTAAATTTTAATTAGTTTAATATAACATTTCAGTTTCATCTCCTAAATCAGCATGAACTCTGTTCGTTTCTGTGGAATTGATTTACTTGTCCTGCTAACTGACTTAAATGCATAGCGGTCTTTTGCCTTTTAGGCTTACAGTCCAAGCTGAATGTCCAATGCACTTGGAGGACTTCCCTATGGATGCTCACTCGTGCCCATTGAAATTTGGCAGCTGTAAGTATATAATGAGAAGTATAGCCTTTGGTTAGTGAATATCTAACATTGCTCAGCATCACTTTGTTTCAGTAAGTTGTTACATGAGAAGTTTAAAACACGAGATGGTACTTTTAAAAAAATTTGTACCCTGGCACATCGAAATCTCTTTTCTTTATTCAGTGTTGTGTCTTCTAATGTGTTTTTAAGCTTTCTTGACTCCAGTTAACAATAAACACTATGCACCTAATTCAGCACTACACTGATCCACTTTTATTCCAGCGTGCAAACCATACCGATGAATGCAGACCTGGGTGCACGTAGCGTGTGTCGTATTAATGAAGAGCAGGTTAAAGACTTCAAAGAATGTTTGTTTTCATTAATTGAAACATTTATTTTCTCTGTATTGTTAATTATATTTGTTTTTACATTCTTAATCAATGAATGTCAATAAATGAAAGTTAACAAGTGGCTTCTTGTGATAAAAAATTTCACTCATTACTGCATCTGCGTGTTATAGACAGGTGGACTTTGATCTCACTAGTATTATTTTAACAGCAGCATAACTTCATTTACCTATATTAGAGCCTTTATTCTTCTTCTTTGTGAACTAGGATCACATTATATGTGTATTTCCTGGATTTTGTACACTAAAAGGTTTTCTTTTTTTCTTTGACTGCAGCCTGTGTTCTCTGCTGAGTCCAGGAAAGGGAATGTTTTTTTGAGGAAACTGGTTAATACCTTTAAATTCTGGCTGATTTTTCATTAATTGCAGCCACCATAGGTTACAAAGCAGGTGATACACTACCGCTGAGGACATCATTAGCCCGATGAACATTGTCAGAGCACTGTGCGCACCCTCTCCATAACCCTGACATATCCCCTTTCCTTGGAGTTTGCAGCAAATTAAACCAACCCTGTGTTTCTGATGATGTTTCCACACTAGAGGGAAATCTTAGCTATGGAGAGAAAAGATCATTAGAATTAATACTATTTGTATCATGGAGCCTCTTTTGCCCCCTAAGTGTTACCTTTATAATACATAATACAGTTTAACTAAGTAACACCAGAGATGTTAGCTGAAATCGGCTACTGACTAATAATATTTACATAGATGTGTGCAGCAAGCTAAGTTTGATTTATAAGGTGTGGGAGGAAAAAAGACTCTTATATAGCCTCAAAACAACTTAAAAACCCTTTTAATAATGAAACTGATACTCAGGCCAAGAGGCTACTTTACAGTATGACTTCATTTTCATTTCTGCATTGGAAACCCCTCTTAC
>NW_009610021.1:42280-47486 GCF_000690535.1 Cariama cristata
TTCTGACTAGGTCTGTTAGACTTTGCGTGAACAGTTTCTTTTTTTTTTTTTCTTTTTCTTTATTTTCTTTTTTCTTTTGTTTGTTTGTTTGGGTGTCTTTTGCTTACTAATTTGTTCTTTGTTCTCTGTCCATGGTTTCTGGTTTTCTAGTAAACAGGAGAGTTCAAAACTGAGCAATATGATTTTAGAAAAGCTGTCTTTCATTTCCCCAGTAGTTGCCTGTGCTCCAGCCCATTGCCACATCCAGAGGACTCTTATTTCGGCTCATTTTGAACAGCTTCACACTCATTTTATTTCTTTACCTAGAACTCATTTCTAGACTACTGTGCATTTATCAGCTTTTATTCTGGGATAGAATTTGAATGATGAATATTGGTGAAAATAAGCAGGAATCCTGAGGATTTTGTTTTAGCTGAGGCAAGTCTACCAGTGGTATATATTTGTCTCAGCTCTTCATATGCTGCTCATCTTACATTGCTTGGAGGATCATCGCCCTGTACGAATGTCTCAGATATTTTTTTTTTTATACATAAGAGAAAAGCCAAACTGAATGTATTGGAGAAGCTGTAGCTTAATAGATTGCCTTTCTTGATCCTTATCAGAAAGTCTAGCGAACAGTGGGGAGGGTGGGGACAAATCAGCAATTGGCAATACTGCTAGTTTGCATTAAAACAGAGATCTTCTTAGAGGAAGCTGGAAAGATAGAAGGGAAGTGTTAAAAATCTCTACATGCTACCCACCTTCTAGATTTTGTTAGTCATGCAATTTATGGCTAGTTGCACGAAGAAGCTTCTTTCTGGGCCTCCAGAGATTTCTCAAGTGAAAGTGTTTGCAGCTGAACAGAAATGTTGATTTTCTTCTTCTCTTCACTGCGGTTATGGTATAAGACTTAAAATGTACTTGTCTCAGTCAATCAAAATGAACACACAATTTCTTTCATCAGTGGTTTACTCTTTTCCTTTCATACTCCATTTGTTAGAAGAGTATTAGACTGGAAAAATTTGCAGGACATACTCAATTTTTTTTTCTTTCTTTCTTACTTACTGGAGAGGCATTAATGCTATTTAAAATACAGTGTTGATTTACTTTCATTCTAGTTTATTTTGACAGACCCTAGGCTAAATGTATGTTTGATCATGAATGCACTGAGGGAGCGGCCTGCTTAATGTCAGTATGTCCCACAAAAAGAGGCCAAGGAGTGAAATTTAAGAGGGTATGCAGGGCAAGGCACAGAGCCACTACAAGTTTGTTAAGGGCATTGTCACTGAACCTGGCTTCCCATATTTAAATATGAATTTCAGCTAATAATAAGATGCTTGTGATGATACACTCCCAAAGTGGAGAGTGGGGACAACGGGAAGTCAGAACAATATAGGCATGAATTTTCAAAAATGTTGTGGGTCCTAAATCTTGCAAATTGTTGTTCTTTTCATCTGGCTTACCATGAGTTTTAGGATACATATAATACCTAATCTCTGGCCAGTTTTTTAACAGTGTGGAAGAGACGTTGTTTGTAATTTAATAGCAATAAATTGTAGTTAATAAGATCACAAATGAGTGCCCTGTTCCCATGCTGCAATAGGGACTTACCCTGTAGTAAAGCTGTTTTAAATGACCATACGTATTTTTTACCATATCATTTTAAGTTTTTGGGGTGTTTTTTTTTTTAAAAAATACCTATGAGTTTTGATGGAAGCTGTTTAATTTAAATTGCTGACAAAATATTTTATCTTATTTCCCACAGATGCATACACAACTTCAGAAGTGACATACATTTGGACTTACAATGCTTCAGATTCAGTGCAGGTGGCACCAGATGGCTCAAGATTGAATCAGTATGATCTTTTAGGCCAAACAATTGGAAAAGAGACAGTTAAATCAAGTACAGGTTAGTAAAAGGTATTTTGAAGAAAAAAGGCACTCACTCTGCTATGAAGAACATAAGCATTGCTAATGGTGTTAGAAGGCTACGGAAAAAAATGTTGCAAAATGTAAGATATGAGGCACAGTCTATTAACGTATTGTACAAGTAACACATAGCAGCACTTTCAAGTTAATAAGTAACTGATGAAAGCAGAGGTGAACTTGTCCCCAGTGACTGTTTTTTTAATGCTATCTGGAGCTCAGTCTTGAGTCCTGATGTTTGTAACCCAAGACTGGGATAATTGTTTTATTTCATATGGTAAATGACACTTTTTGTCTACTAAATGGTGAAGCATGCAGGTTTCAACCATTTTTTCTTTCCATCATGTTTTTGGCATTAAACACTGGATTACTTTGCCGGACTGTGGACTGTGTTCGTTCCTACACGTGCCAGGATGTGATGGACCCCATGATTGCCTTCTGACTAGATTAAGTTCTCAGGGTGCCTTTGTGTGAATGCAGAGAATTGCATATGCGCAGAAGCCTGCAGGACTGAAGTTCTTGTCAGGGCATACAAAAGTTTCTGTAGGTTTCTGAACACTGATCTTTCCTGGAGCTCAGTGGGAATAAGATGCAGTTGTACTCAAAAATTTTCTTATATTCTGTAGGATACTTTCTACTACAAAATACGTTCTGTGCAATTTAACCCTTGCATATTTGGTTCACATAAATGTACCAAACTTCCTTTTACCAAAGAAATGGAGTTTCTTAAGATGTTAACCTTTTGTTTCATTGTATTTTGTTTATGGCTCCTAGGTGAATATACAGTAATGACGGCTCATTTTCACTTGAAGAGAAAAATTGGTTATTTTGTCATTCAGACTTACCTCCCCTGTATCATGACTGTCATTCTTTCTCAAGTGTCATTCTGGCTGAACAGAGAATCTGTACCTGCCAGGACAGTCTTTGGTGAGTATACTGAGTAGCATTAGCTTTGTTTGCAACAGCTGAAGCTGTTAGGAATCATTTCTGAAGTATGCTTGGTAAAGGCCTTTTTCATTCAAGTTACCGTGTTTCTAGTCCAAACAGCTTTCAACTGCAGCTTACAGATCTCCTGAGAATCCCAAAGTTTTTGGAAATTAGCACATATGAGAATGAGCACATATGAGGCCGTATATCCTTGACTCTTAAGAGGAAAAAATGTTCACAGAATGGGAAAAGATGATAAATGTTTCTATTTAAAAAGTAAATTTAGATTATTTTCTGAAATTTCTTACTTAGCTTGATATCATCCAAATAAATTGGTACTTGGTATATAAGCGCATTTCTAAATATATTTGTAAATTAAGCAAATTAAATTTGAATTTGTTGAATTATTTGAATGTGTTAAACTTTGCAAACTGCAGTTCTTTAAAAGAAACCCTATTCTGGGGGTCTGGGCAAAACTTTTTCACTAATTCAAATTGGAGTGTACTATAAGGCAGCAAACAGCTTCAGCAACACAAAATAACAGTCTTTCTTTTACAGTAAGGTTTTGCTGTCTTCTTTATTAAAGCAAAGTAACAAATGTCTTTTTTATTTGCATAACTTAAAATTCTTTTAATTTGTTTGCTTTTAAAGAAAAAGAGACTAGCACAACAAAAAGAAAGTAATGTCTGTGTGGAATCAGCCATCAGAAATGCTGCATAAACTAGTGTAATTAGTCATCAGTAAACACCATGCACTCTTAAAAAAATAGGCCAATCTCAAATGCATATTAAGTGTAATGCCCAACAAAGCACTTACTGTCTCTCCTAGTAGAGAAAATGCTACATCATGAAAATTTTAGGGTGGAATATGAGCCTTACTGAAGTCAGATGAAATCGGTCAGTAGTTTTAGTGGGACCAGAATTCTACCATGATTTCATAGAATCATAGAATGGTTTGGTTGGAAGGGACCTTAAAGACCATCTAGTTCCAACCCCCCTACCATGGGCAGGGACACCTTCCACCAGACCAGATTGCCCAAAACCTCATCCAACATGGCCTTGAACACTTCCAGGGATGGGGCATCCACAGCTTCTCTGTGCCTCACCACCGTCACGGTGAAGAATTTCGTCCTGATATCTAATCTAAATCTTCCCTCTTCCAGTTTAAAGCCATTGCCCCTTGTCCTGTCACTACAACCTCTTGTAACAAGTCCCTCCCCAGCTTTCTTGTAGACCCCTTTAGCTACTGGAAGGCTGCTCTAAGGTCTCCCTGGAGCCTTTTCTTCTCCAGGCTGAACAACCCCAACTCTCTCAGCCTGTCTTCCTACAAGAGGTGCTCCAGCCCTCAGATCATCTTCATGGCCTCCTCTGGACTCACTACAACAGCTGCATGTCCTTCTTGTGCTGAGGACCCCACATCTGAAGGCAGTACTGCAGGGGGGTTCTCACTGGAGCAGAGTAGAGGGGCAGAATCTTCTCCCTCGACCTGCTGGTCACGCTGCTTTTGATGCAGCCCAGGATACGGTTGGCTTTCTGGGCTGTGAGTGCACATTACTGGGTCACATTGAGCTTCTTATGAACTGGCATGCCCAAGTCATTCTCCTCAGGGCTGCTCTCAATCCATTCTCTGCCCAGTCTGTATTTGTGCTTGGGATTCCCCTTACCCATGTATAGGACCTTGCTCTTGGCCTTACTAAATTTAATGAGGATTGCACAGGCCCACCTCTCAAGCCTGTCCAGGTCCCTCTGGATGGCATCCCTGCCCTCCAGCGTGTTGACCACACCACACAGCTTGGTGTCGTCAGCAGACTTGCTGAGGGTGCACTCAATCCCACTGTTCACATTGCTGACAAAGATGTTAATGGTCTCCACTTGGACATCGAGCCGTTGACCGAAACTCTTTGAGTGTGACCATCCAGCCAAGTCCTTATCCAGCGAGTGGTCCATCCATCAAATCCATGTCTCTCCAATTTAGAGACAAGGATGTCATGCGGGACAGTGTCAAATGCTTTGCCCAAGTTCACATAGATGACATGAGTTGCTCTGCCCTTATCCACCAATACTGTAACCCCATCATAGAAGATCACCAAATTTGTCAGGCACGATTTGTCCTTAGTGAAGCCATGTTGACTGTCACCAATCACCTCCTTATTTTCCATGTGCCTTAGCATAGTTCCCAGGAGGATCTGCTCCATGATCTTGCTGAGCACAGAAGTGAGACTAACTAGCCTGTAGTTCCCCGGGTCTTCCTCTTTTCCCTTTTTAAAATGGGGGTTATGTTTCCCTTTTTCCAGTCAGCAAGAACTTCCCCAGACTGCTGTGACTTCTCAAATATGATGGATAGTGGCTTAGCCACTTCATCTGCCAGTTCCCTC
>NW_009610021.1:47554-98396 GCF_000690535.1 Cariama cristata
CTACCCTGGGCGGTTCTTCATTCTCCCAGTCCTTGCCTTTGCCTTCTGCAGCTTGGGTGGTGTGGTTGGAGCACTTGCCGATGAAGACTGAGGCAAAAACATTGTTCAGTACCTCAGCCTTCTCCACATTCTGAGTAACCAGGTCTCCTGTTTCCTTCTGGAGAGGGTCCACATTTTCCCTAGTCTTCCTTTCATCACCAATGTACCTATAGAAGCTTTTCTTGTTGCCCTTGATGTCCCTGGCCAGATTTAATTTTATCAGGGCTTTAGCTTCCCTAATGTGATCCCTGATTGCTCAGACAATTTCTCTGTATTGCTCTATCTATCCTTGCTTTCACCCTCTGTAGGCTTCCTTTTTGTGTTTGAGTTTGTCCAGGAACTCTTGTTCATCCATGCAGGTCTCTTGGTGTTTTTTCCCAACTTCCTCTTTGTTGGGATGCATCACCCCTGAGCTTGAAGGAGGTGATCCTTGAATATTCACCAGCTTCCTTGGGCCCCTCTTCCCTCCAGGGCTTTATCCGATGGTACTCTGCCAAGCAGCTCCCTGACGAGGCCAAAGCCTGCTCTCCTGAAGTCCAGGGTAATGAGCTTGTTGGGCACCCTCCTCCCTGCCCTAAGGACCTTTAACTCCACCATTTCATGGTCAGTGCTGCCAAGGCTCCCCTTGAGCTTCACATTCCCCACCAGCCCCTCCTTGTTGGTGAGAATGTAAACTGCCTTATTTCCCAGGCAGTTATCAGGCAGATTTTTCTCTCTCCTCTCCTCTCTCCTCTCTCCTCTCTCCTCTCTTCTCTCTTCTCTCTCCTCTCTTCTCTCTGCCCTCCCCTCCCCTCCCCTCTTTCTTCAAAATCTTCTGTGGATTTGTCCATTTGTGCTTATTAAAATGCACATTCCCATTTTCCAGCCTTGCAAGTACACTGTCAAATCCTTCTATATCTCTGTCTTTGTCCTTTTCTGTACCTCCTCCTCTGCATTTAGGACAGTGTAACTGATTTGTCCAAAAAAAAGTCTCACATCTTCTCTTCCTAAACTGCACTTTCTCTTACTGTGTCATCAGTAACAAGGCACTACATCAGTAACAAGGCACTAGGATAATTTTGCTAGAATGTTGACTCCCTTCCTGCATATGTCTTTATTGTTCTTGATTTATTTTTTGTTTAACTTACGTTGGTTTTTTTAAAATAAGTAATACCTCCATGGCAGCCTGCTGCTTTACTCTCCTGAGGTTTTAACATAATATGGATAATGAACAGTGTCCATTATCAAGGATGTCTTGAGGGAACTGGGTAGGATGGCTGCAAGAACAGAACCACACCACCCAGTGACATAAAATCTAAAATCTGTTTACTAAGCACATTGGGTATATTGAGGAGATAGCAATTTCTATGCTAGTATTTTATTCCTGCCACACAGACATGCACCTCACACACCAGTCAGGGCTCCGTCCCCTCCAGACCAGCTTAGACCGGCACCCTGAACCCAGGCAAAGAAGACATGTCCAGGCTCTGCCTGATGAGGCAGCCTAGCCCCTGCCTGCAGCATTTGTACCTCAGGCTTAGCCTTCTACCTTCGGTTGGATGTCCCCTGAGGAGCTAGTTCTTAACATTCTTCTACACTCTGGATGAGATTGTCAGCATAAGCTGCCAGTGGCCTCTCTAATCACGTAGCCCCAGGTGAATATCTCAGTCTTTCTCCATACCTACTGGCAGTGGTTGTCACTGGGATTTATGATACCCTTTGGTGTCCTGCCCAAATGTGTTACAAAAACATGTAGTTAGCCATAGTTTCATAACAAGGTTCATCTGTTGCTTCTTACTGTTTTCTGGCTCGTACTGAATTAATCTTGACAGTTAGAGCTGAGCAGGTACACTCAAGGTCTCATTTAGGTGGTACTTTCAGGTAGACTCCACCTAGTGACACATGAAGCCCATACTAGAGCTAGGTTAATAAAACAAGCTGCTTCCAGCAGGGAATATAAAAGTTGCAGGAGATTCTACTTTAAATTTTTTATTGATTATACTTAATTTTTATATGGAGTAGTCACTTGCTAGATACCCATGTTTGTATTGTGTAATAAATATATCAATATTAAAATATGATTAAGTAGAAAGTATTAGTTTTGATGAATTGTTTTTCAGAATCAATGAGAAATTTATTTCAAGTACATTCTTGAGAGCTACCAAGTCCTGGAAAGGACCAACTACTGGACTACGGTTCCTTTCAAAGAAACATAACTCCCAGTTATTCAAAGCACCACTTAACATTTATTTCATGTTTGAAAGAAGTTACTTTTCTTTCCCCTTTCTGTTCTCTCACAATGTAGTTTCAAGTTCTAGGTTAACATTAAGGACTTAGTATAATGAGGCTTCTTTCATAGTTGAGCTCTTTAATCCCTTTCCTTTATGGCATCTATTTAATATTGACCTAAGCTATCTCAGATGAATTATGGCCTAATGTTACATTGTTTCAACTTTACTTTAAATTATTGGAAGAAGAAAGTTTTATCATCATTAATTAAATAAGTCTTGAATGTGTTTTCTCTAGCAGATAAATTTGAAAAGCATTTGATTGCATTTTTAACGAAAGGGAATAAGCCTGGTTCATAATGCCTTCATTTAGTGCAAGATTACAATCTGTTTCATTTAGTAATGTGTTTATTGTTACGCATTTAGTGTCAACAATATTAGCAAAACTAATCTTCTGCAGCTTATTGAATTCTCGCTTCATTTTTAATGGGTCATAACATTTAGACACATCACATATATTTGAGTAGCAGCATTAGATGCGGGGGACAGAAAAATCAGAAATTAGTTTTCTTAGTGCTACAGTTATCTGTGTGTTTTAACTCACATGGAGTAGGAATGTGAATGTTAAAATGAATGTAGCTAGATATATATTCTTTGATACCCAAAGCAGGCAAGAACAAAAATTAATAGTCGCATTATTTTTCAGTACATTGTCCAAAATGCAGAATTTTAAATTCATATAGCTATGTTCTTTTGTCAGGACTCTGTTCTCTGTGATCATTTTATACTTATGGTGCATTCCTATCCATGTGTTTTGCTTGTTCTTAGTTTATCTTTTCTGAACCTATATTAACTAATGTACGTTTTGAAGCAAAAAACCATTTAGACACGAAATAGACAGACTTTTTAATTGTGCAGCTACAGAAAGGGGAACCTAAGAAAAGTTCAGGTTTGTTCTCCGCATATTTTTACATGGGGATTGAATAACATAGACCCTTCCTTTTGAACAGTTCTGTATATAGAAAGTACCTTTTCCCATTTTGTTGAAAAAAATCTCAGCTGTCTTTATTTACTTGTCCTTTCACATGCTGCAGATTATCTTTGTGCCTTTAGAGATATCCCACCACTCACAAATTTCAGTTGATAATTTCTTAATTGGGAATTTCTGCTAACTGTAGATCTCACACTCTACTGGTAGGCAGTGGGCAAGCATACCTGGAAAACTGTAGCCCTTAGAGACTGAGCTGGCTGCAAATGAACTAATATGTCTTCTCAGCTCACTGGTGTGTCAAGACACTAGCTCATGTTCCAATAGCAGCATAATGACAGGCAACTTTTATTGGAGCTGGGGTAAACAGCACTTGCCATTCAGCTTTGGGAGTCAGCTTGGCTGTCAATCAAAGGGGAACTCTGTTCCATTGCTCGGTATTGGTGCAGTGAATCAACATGAGCACCGACTTCGTCATGTGTTTATGTAGCTTAACTGACTGCCTGAGTGCAACTTTTCTGGAAATAGATTATGTTATGGTCCTTGGCCTCCCATGCTATTTGAAAAGGCTCCTGGCCTTTTGAGGTGTTCTTTTAGTAAAAAGGGTAGATAGAGCACTTGAGCTATATTCTAACAATCTTTCTCTCAATGGCTGTTCAGACTTCTCTCCTGGTGTCTAAGCAGAATCATCAATGTACACTCCTTTTGTACTGTATTCTTGAGTAATACATACACATTGCATAAGTAAAAAGGAAACAGTATGGAGTGTTGCCAAATGTTATGGTATAATACTTTAAAATTATGCTATCTACAGAATTTTTAAGCTTTTGTTTAGACCTCAAACTGTTTACTCTTGGAGTGATAAAATGAAGTAGTGATCTGTATCTCTGTAGAAGGGACAACAGTCTTTTCTTTCTGCTGTGTTATTTGTATTTATAAATCTATTCAGGTTTTGGATTAGGTTGAGTGATCTAATTACCTAACGACATTTGCAATTACTGTTAAGAAAAAAGAAAGAGTGAAATAATAGAGCAATGAAATTAGCTTTCTAATAAAAAAAAAGTAATTTATTAATCCTTTTGAGATATATTCTTCAACCATTATGTGTAACTTTGCAAAGCGCTGTGGTGAAAAGATAAAACTGTGGGAGGAGTAGCATGACATTATAAGAAATGGAACACATTTTAAGCATTTTGTACAAATTATTTGCAAAGCTGAAGTACCTGTTTTGTTACAGACATGTCCTTTGGTAACTCATTATTTAGGTCTTTTACTTACATTTTCAAAGGAGATGTCCACATTCTAACACAAGAAGGCTAGGACATTATTTAAATTGACTAAAATGTGTTAAATTAGAAAAACCAGTTGATACATAAGAGGTGAAATTAGAGTCCAAAAGAACTTGTCCTTGTCAAGGCGTAAACTGACTTTTGCACACAAATGTGGGCATAAACTAGTCATCATGACAGATTTTAACTTTAATATTTATGTGCTGGCTCCTCCAGTTTCCACTGTATGTTTTTAGTTAGGAATTTCTCCTTTCTCAGTTTACCTCTTTCGCTGTTGCATGGCAGTGCCCTATACCGTTACGCGATGTTGATTGTTTGCCCAAAGGTGGCTGTCTAACTGTAAACACATCCTGAATGGTATCCATCTGTCCTGGAATCCAAAATATGACAGACCTGGTATTTTCCACATACATAAGTTTAGTGCCAGTGAAAAGTGTTGAATTTGCAGCCCTGGAGGTGGATATCCTCTCTCCAATGAGCAGATGTCATTTCAAAAGCAGCACCATAAAAAAGATCCTAGGCAATCAAGTAGCTCCAATCTTGGCATGAATGGATAAACCTGTAGTGATAGAAGGTGTTAAGCTTTTACAGGCATGCACTGCTGAGAACAAAAGTTGTGATGAAGTTGGGGTATATTTACTGTCAAGTATAAAATGCTTGGTCCTCTTCAGAGAAGGGAATTGTCAATGGTTTATTTTTTGGATCATTTCTAAAGACAAACTGATGACTGCTCATGGTCTTTTACATGACGATACCTCTCCATGTCCTCCTGGCAACCATTCAGTGCCTCATCTCCTGGGTGCTGGGCTATAGAAGATAGTTCATGACCTCTATATAAACTGGTCTTTCTAAATCGTAGTGAGATAGCATGCAGTCTTTACATAGCCTGTTAAATTATTTAGGCTGTTCGAGTAGTATATGATTTAGGAGAGAAGATTATTTTCCTCTAATATTTTGACTACCTCATTGTAGGGGGTAGTTCTGTTTTTTATACTCGCTGGTTTTTATACCAATTTTAGTTCACTAGTGTTATGAATTAGATAATGCAATGAGGAATGTTTTTGATTGGGTCAGTGGATATGGGTTTTGTGAGGTTTTAAGTTAAATCTTTGTGAAATAAATGTGTTTTGTTTTACAAGTCGACCATATTCCTCCAGATTAATAATTTTTAAGTCCTCTCAGGTTTAACAGTGACAAGGATGCAGGTTATGTCTGTTCAGTCCTTTTTTGAAAGAAGACATGATAACACTGGTTTTTCAAATTAACTATAATGTGCAAAATCATCCATCTTTTGACTGAAGAAGAATAGCAAGTATAAAAATACTAGAGATTCCTGAACTGACAAGCATCACAGATTACATTTTCTGTCCAATTTTTTCTCACTCAATTCAGGTTAGATGACTGTGGTATCTTGAACGTTGCTGAATTCATAGAGTGAAGGAATAAATGAAAGTGTGTTGGCAATTGTCTGACAATGTGCTGTTTGACTAGCATTTGAGTCATAAAGTGCTGTAGCTTGCTGAGCTTTTTAGAGAAATTGTCAACTGGTAGCAAGATACAAGATGTAAATTCATGATGTTTTAATTGAGCCCAGAAAAGGTCAGCGGTTAATCTTAAATTAGATTTCTGAAGAAGCCATTGAGGATTCCAGAAGATTAGTTTATGCTACAAGGTAGGACTTAAACAGAACAGTACCTTAGCAACTGTATATATTTACATGTGGATAAGGTCACCTTATCTCTGAGAAACAATCACTTTACTGATACTTCTGTATAATTAAAGTGATTTATCTGCAGCTCAGGACCGGTGTTAAAATTTGCATGTGATAATGTTAAATGTAAGATAGACTACCTTTTCCCTGAGGTGCTGAAAATAATTAAGCCATATGTTGTGTAAGTGTTAGGAGAGAATAGGTTCGTTACATAATATATTGTCTACACATTTTCATACAATAAAGTATGACAGCTGCTTCCTTTTCTTTGTATAGGCTAGTAGATCCCAACAGTGTCACAGCTGATTCCAGACCAAATCCACTTCTTTAATTTATGGAGGCTGAAAAATAGCAATTAGAGAATTATGTTTGCTGAGGTGTCTGGATACTGTGTGACTCAGCAGGACGTTTCTGTGCCTTGTATTCCCTGCCGCACAGGCCTTTGGAAGCACATCAAGGGAGAGCAGCGTTGAGGCTGAGTCCACTTAGCTTTGCTCTGTCATCCTTTGTAGCACCCTCAGAGATGGAGATTCTTTAGAGGAGGGATGAAAATTGCAAAGCCTGAAGAGGTCTGAGTAGGTGTAATTGCTGTCTCTCTTCCATCTCACACAGTGGTTAAAAATGCTTCTGCTGTAGCAGAAGGAAAATTTGAGCTAGGTCAGTCCTGCATTACCCAGGTGACAGATTGCTGACAGTGGAGGATCTGGCTTAGGAACGGTGACTCTTGCGAATCCCCTTACAACAATTTTATGAGTGTGTAGTTGTTGAAGCTGTGATGTGCTGTTACTATTATTTCTGCCACGGCATCTCCTTTGCCTGTCATAATGGAGTGTAGGTTTGCTGATCTGTGCTAAGTATATCACTTTGCATTGCTTTTCATTCTGGAGATGTGTTTAATGGTGTGCCACAAAGGGAATAGTTTAGTTTGTCTAAGTGTGATTCAGCCTGAGGTGGGAGAACTGATTTACTTAAGGAAAGGAGACTGCGTTTGTGGCTGTGGGTTTGTGCTTGCTAAAACTGATTTGGAAAAATGTTCTTCTCTTCCTTTCCTCTATGTATCTTTTTTCTGATTTTTTTTGGAGTGTAATTCCTGGCTTCCTACTGGGTCTTTGTTATGTACAAAGTACTGTAAAGTGCTTGTAATAACTGCCACAGTGAAAGAACAATCTTCCTGGATCATCAAGTCTTGTTTTCTGACACATAATATAATAATCTGGCATTTCAAATCAGTATGCTGTTCCAGAAAAAATCCATGTTACCTGAATGAAAACTTAAGCTGTTTATGTCTTCAACTATGTCACTGAATGCTTAGTGAGACAGCTACTGGCAAAAAAAGAAAAAAAAGAAAAGATAATTTAATTCTTTCTAATAACAAAAGTCAATTTGTGTGGTACTGTCAGTGAAGATGGGTGCCAGATCTGCAGCCACTGCAGTGAAGCCAGCCACCAAATATTAACATATTAATCATTATTACTGTAATGCTGCAAAGTATTATGATTTCATTAAGGAATCATTAATTTTGTCCCTTACCTGTCCTGATAGCTAAAAAAAAATCTCTCTCCTGTAAGTAAAATCTTCAGCTGATTAAAAAAGGGAAGTTTAGACAACAAAATTGAATTAAAATTCTTCAAAGGAAACTCCAGACGCAGCCTTTAATATGGTTCTGGCAGTTTGTCATCAATTTAGATAACCAAATTTTCCATTGTGTTTCACAAACATACCATAATAATTTTTGGTTTGTATTTTTGTTAACATTCAAAACCAGGTAAAATTGTTGATGTTCTGTTTTTTTTGTCCCCTTGCAGGAGTAACAACTGTGTTGACAATGACAACACTGAGCATCAGTGCTCGAAATTCACTCCCCAAAGTAGCATATGCAACAGCTATGGATTGGTTTATTGCTGTTTGTTATGCATTTGTATTCTCTGCATTAATTGAATTTGCAACTGTAAATTATTTCACAAAACGAGGATGGGCTTGGGATGGAAAAAGTGTAGTGAATGATAAGGTAAGTCCTAAGGAAATAGCCTATTTCCAGTCAATTGCACTAAAACAGCTGTAATAATTTTTTTTTAATATAGCCAATTTTATCAAAACATATATTATGCTTTAAATCAAAAGAATGTAGTATTTTCTGTCCTGACGAAAACATATCTGTCCTGATGTAGCTAATCTCAATAATTTTCTGATGTAGCTGGTCTCAATAATCCAGATTTGGTTATCAAGCACATTAGTTTTTTATGTTGTGAACTATCTGGTTTGTTTCTTGACTCCTCAGATACAACTGTTTATCTGGTTATTCAGAAAAGTTAATCTGGATTATATCGGTTGATCACTTTTTTATTATTTAATCCAATTGAGTTGGAAATAAGAAAAAGATTACAGAGAGATATAATGTGTATTAATTTTCCTGGTAACTAAGGATCAGAAAAACA
Organism: Cariama cristata; assembly: GCF_000690535.1. Classification (NCBI taxonomy): domain Eukaryota; kingdom Metazoa; phylum Chordata; class Aves; order Cariamiformes; family Cariamidae; genus Cariama; species Cariama cristata. The sequence continues at coordinate 56,224 of NW_009610021.1, forward strand.
ACCGAATGCCCATATATGTAAAAACTATTAATAACAAAATCTAAAAGTTTTGAACGTTTTCAGTATTCTGAAACTTATCCCTAATGATATGCAGACATTAATTTTTAAACTGATTTAAATAGCAATAGTACAAAATTCTGAGTACTTCTTCACCTATTATGTATTGATGCACTGAATGTGCAGAAACACAGTCATGCCTTAATTTTCTGGTATTGATAGTAGAGTAGGTGTGATAGCATGAAGAAATTTTAACCTGATAGAATTTCTTGTTTCATGAAAAAAAAATGAACTGGTGATACGCCTAAATTGTGTCAAGCTTTACAGTTTATCATTTTAATAACACAGAACAGATGTTAAAGCTGACTTGTTTTGACTGACTTAGTATATTATATAATTTTGTCCTATCCCAGTCCCTGATTCTACCAATGGAAAGGATTTCTTCTGACAAAATAGTCCTCTGATTTCTGTGGTTCTTCTTAAAATAGGATAGAATATTGTTTGCTTCCTGAATGATAATAGTAGACGTGAAGCAAAGTTTAATTAACTGATGGTTTCTCAGCACTTTGAATACATAAAGCACAATGCGTAAAGAGACAAAATGTTCAGTTAATGGTAAAGGAGACTTAGAGGAAATTAGTACATTGTTTATAATTCCCTGTGGCTTCTGGAAGGGCATGAACTATCCATAGCTTCAGGATCTCTTCCCTCATGCTAGAAGTAGGTACTGAATCACTACAAGTTCATCAGGATGTCACAAGTGAGGCTTTTCAGACTGGCACACTGCCCTGGCATTGTAATAATGTAGGGAGCCCTTATAAACTCTCCGATCATCCTTTGGCTCTTCCTTTAAACTAATACAACAGCATTGTCTCATGATCTTAGTAGTGGCAGCTGTTTTAACAGCTAGGTAGTGTTCCTTCCCTAACAATGACAAAATTAGCCATTGTGTTTTAAGATTCATATACCATTCACATGTTTAGTGAATTTTCTTCAAATTGACTTAACAAAAAGCTAAACTTTTAACATATTTGTAGTTTCTCCTACAAAAATATGGTTCATCTTTATTATGCAGGTCTCATTAATGATACTATAGATACCTTTTAAAAACACACTAGGTGTGTCTGAAAGGAAGGAATTATAGATCAATTAGAGTGTTCCTCTCATAATTTGATTTGGTAATTTGCTCTTATTTTTGCTGAATGCATCTGTGCACCTAAAGCCAGGCTTACTCTTCTCCAAATAAAGTGAAATATGTTTCCTTAGTGACAGTCATCTGTGTTCACGTTACATGGAAATTCCCATCTAAGTGCTGTCAACATGGAATTTTTCTCACAGGAAAGCAGATGCAGGGACAAACTACATATTTGATCAGCCCTTTTTCATACTCCAATCAATAAGGAATAATGCTGAATTCCCACCCAATCCTAGATTTTCTTTTTATGCAACAGCATCTCCTGAGACAAGGTATTTGGGGCACAACATCTAACCATGAAGACCTTCTCAAGATTTGTAGATGGCCCTGATAAATATCAAATTGGAGCTAATTTAAAACCAAGATTGCAAATTGGGTAGATGCCTCCCAGTGGAAGTAAAAAATTGGAATGCACCTGTATGAGAAATGTCACAAGAATTCCCTCACTTGTGCCACTTCCATTAGATTAAAAATCAAACCAAACAAATACAACAGCTGATGATTTCTTATATGAGCCAGAAGTTAACTATTTGTTCATCTCTTTAATTCTGTATTTTGTGGAAGAGATAGGCTGAATCTAATCGTTGTTTACCTGCTTCTAAACTACATATGGAGAGCCTTGCTTCCTGAGAAACTGAAAACCTTCCATTCTTTCCTGTAGATTATTAGAAGTTCCTTAGTTTTGGATTGCTGCAAAACAGTGGTTCAATTTATAGCATTACAGTGTTATTGCAGAGCTAGTCTTTGTACCTATATATGTCTAAAAACTCAAGCCTATACTCATTACCTATACATCCCTGTATCTGTCTATGGGCATAGCCTCTCCCTTGGACTGCTGTTGGCCGAACTTTAGCCATTTGAAAGCATACACAATCCTGTAAAAACACAGAATTGCTGAGGTTGAAAGGGACTTCTGGACATTGTCGAATTTAACTCCTCTAATCCAAGCAGGGTCAGTTTGGGACAGTTGCTCAGGGACATATCCAGACAGTTTTTTAATATCTCCAAGGATGGAGACTCCACAACCTCTCTGGACGACCTATTCCAGCGCTTAGTCATGCTTGCAGTAAAACCGGGGGTTTTGTATGTTCAAGTGGAGTATTCTATATTTCAATTTGTGCCCACTGCCTCTTGTGCTTCCACGGGATATCAGTGAGAAGAGTCTGGTCTGGTCTTCTTTACTCTCTCCCACCAGATATTTATATACATTGATAAAATTCCCTCCTGACCCTTCTCTTCTCCAGGCTGAACAGTCCCAGCACTGTCAGCCTTTCATATTTCAGATGCTTCAGGCCTTAAATCATCTTTGTGGTCCTTCAGTGGACTCGCTCCATTATGGCCATCTCTGTCTTGAACTGGGGAGCCCAGAACTGGATCCAGCACTCCGGGTGTGTCTCACCAGGGCTGGGTTGAGGGGAATGATCACTGCCCTTGGCCTGCTCCAGCGCCTTTTGTAACGCAGCCCAGGAGGCTGTTGGCCTTTATTGCTGTGAGGGCACATTGCTGGATCGTGTTCAACTTGGGATCCATCAGGACCCCCTGGGCTTTTTCTGCAAAGCTGCTTTCCAGCCCATTAGCCCCAACCCATACTTGTGTATGTGATTATTCCTCCCTGGGTGCAGGACTTAAATTTCCCTTTGCTGTACTTCATTAAATTCTTGTCATTCCATCCCTCTTTTCTTACCTTCTGTTATTTTTTAGATTCTAATCCCCATTTTCATCACTGTTACGCAGTTTTTAAGCAATAGTTTCTGAAAAACAGAAGTAGTTCTTGGGCTAGTTCTCAGCTTACTTGTGCAACTACCAGGCTAGAGTTCTTCTTTCTCTTAATTGCAATCTCTTTCTCACCTCTGTGTGTATGTCTATGTATATATACATGTAAACACACACATATTTCTCCGGAATCTCTTAAAAATGTAGACCATTACTGAAATTCCTTTATGTATTGGTGGTATGTTATAAGATGTTAAAATAATAGTGATGTTACATTTATGTGGGAAAGATGGCCTAATTTTAATTTTATTACAATGCCAGGTAAGAAAATTTTAAAGATCTTGCAATTCTGTTGTAAGGAGCCAGATACAAAGCAGCTAGAAAAAGACCAACTCTTTTGCAGTTATCTTTATAATCACAATAACAGACCATTCTTCATATAACTTCAGTAGGGCATTTGATGGTGCAAGCATCCATGTTTTTAGAGCATTCCTATGTTACCTGTACCTTCTTTTTGGATAGACTGGAAGTGTCTTTCTTTGTATTTGAATTTATCAGTATGATATTCTTGGTATTTATTTTAAAATAGTCACACATACTCATTTGTTTCTTTTACATTTGAAATGATGTTTTATTAAGTCTATTCTGGCAAATACACATTAAATATTTAACTTCACGCTGTCTTCCAATAGAAAAAAGAAAAAGCATCTGTCATTAAGAAAAACAATGCCTATGCAGTGGCTGTTGCCAATTATGCTCCAAATATTACCAAGGACTCAGTGCTACCAACCATCTCCAAGAGTGCTACAACTGCAGAACCCAACAAGGCAAAACCAGAAGCGAAGCCACAGGAAGCAAAGAAGACATTCAACAGTGTTAGCAAAATTGACAGAATGTCTAGAATAGTCTTTCCAGTCTTATTTGGTACTTTCAATTTAGTGTATTGGGCTACATATTTAAACAGGGAGCCTGTCTTACTTGGCTTTGCGCCATCAACCTAAAAGCTGAATTGCACTGAGGACTTAAAGCATCATTCTAATCAGATAGGTTGTTCGCTATGTACAGTCCGACTAATAACTGCTAATCTGTGAACCATTATGTACAGAGTGTATATAGATGTCTTATCTGTGTATCTCCAAAGGAGGGACACAGTGTTAATTCATGGGTCTGTAAACAGATAGCACCCATGGCAAATATAGCCAGCTCTTTAAAAGTTACACCCAGGGGAGTTCTGTTAAACTAGGATTCAAATATACAGAATTATATTCTCTCCGTACAATGAAATGAAGATATGATCCTACATAATTATTTAGGAACAGTATTTTTTTAATTTAAAGTTAAAATATTTTTCTATAAAGTAACTAATTCTACTTTAATGAAAAAAACTGTCATTTAAAAAAGTGATTTTTTTAAAAAGGTGTAATTGTTTCATACAATAGCAGTACCCATGTACATAACAGAGTACGGAGGTCATACAGTTCTACTGTTCACAAACATTCTGGATACTAGTTAGGCTGAAGAAGTAGTAAAGACTACTATATGGCAAAAGCCACAAGTTTCTTACTTCTGTCCTGTTTGAAGTTGTTAATAAACTCTTCTAATTTATTTCAGGGAAAAGCAAATGTTAATCAAATTTCCAATATCAACCTACTTCCACTAGTGAAACTCTTATTCTTTTCACTGTTTTATTTATTTGATGTTGCTAAGCCAGGCTGTCTGGTTCAGCAAAGCTGGATTTTTTTTTTGCTTTTTGATTTTGTTCTTAATTGGATTATTGTCAGGTTCATAAAAGCACTCAGAAATCTTTCAGGGTTAAGTAGATCAGTAATATAATACACTCTTTTTCCTTGCTTAATGTTATCCTAAAACCTGCCATTAAAATATTTACCTGTATGTGTCCCAGAAAGCATTGTTTTCAAGAGAAACAGGAACCATGATTTAAGTTTAGGAGATTGTCCATATAATAAAATTTACTGCTGCTTTTGTAAATTGCAACTTTACATTTCGCTGACATAACTTTACAACAACTTTGTATACTAGAAATGATTTTGCTAAGATTTGAATGTTATTTTTTTAAATAAAAAGTCATGCATCATCAGTAGGTATCAACTGTATTTCATATACACAAATACAACAAAATTGGAGTTGCCATTTGCAATTTTATATGAACATTTAATACTGATCAGTAAAATTGTTTTTCATCTGAGCCTTTGCAAAGATTCTTTATGCCCCTAAAGGCCTGGTAAATCATGATATAAGTAATAATTGTGTACTGTATTTAGATTTTAGTATACTTGGCCAATCAAAAATATTTTGATTCACACATACATTAGCAGTTATTAGTTGACCTTTAATAAAAGATACACCTTTATGATGATGTCTTCTGGTAGAGACATATGTAGTCGTATAGTGTCATTTATTGCAGTTTTGTACAGTACTTGAGTATAGTGCATAAAATAGATATGTTCAGAGTTTATCAAAGTTGTACAAATATTTCTAAAATCTAATAAAAGAGTATCTTAAGACATGGAAATGTGCTAAAAACAACAAAGAGAAACACTGCTTTCATTTGCTGTTTTATTTTCTTGCTTTTTCTTTGCTTTAAATGTTTTGTACTTTGTGTGACAGTATAGATGCCAAGGTCACAAATGCGTTTTATGAATAGAATTAATAGTTAAGACAGAGTTGACATCAGTAAGATGAAGACATTTTGTAAGTTATAAATGAAGGGAGAAGCATGGACAAGGTGTGTATCCCTTGAAGTCCCGCTAATTAAACCGTCAGATTAAACCTTTCTCATCAACGGTAGTTAAAAAAATGAGCACTTTACTCAGAACATTAACATAAAAATATCCTTATTTTCATATATATTTATATATAAATGTAGATCTTCCATGTAACATGGAGATGTGTGCAATAGTGTGATTATGAGCATAAGGCTGGAAGGCAAGCAATAAAAAAAAGGTTTTTTCAAGGTATAATTATACATTTAAAAATATTTCATTTGTAAATTATAAATTATCCCTTTAACATCACGTTGTCCAGGTATGAATAAATATATAAATATGTACATATGTACAAATAATTGTAAATATTAGAACTGTAGAAAAATCCCTTCACTTTTAACTCTGTTTTTGGCAAAGGGCTCTGACTGTATAATTTAATGGAGGCCCATGCTAAACTGCTCTTGAACTTGAGTGGCTCCCTTAGTAAGTGAGGTCTCCTTCCTGTGACCTAGTGGGAGTTCTTACCTTCTGTTCACATCAGCAAGATCTAGGGACTATCCAGACCTCACTGGACTGGGGTATGAGAAACAGGTTTGTGTTTCACCCTTGGCCACAATCCAGGTACTCCAAACCCTTCACAATGTTTAAACAATGTTGTGTATTGCTCCATGCACGACACTGTATAGCCAGAACTCTCCCCACTACAAACATGAGTGTGCTCAGAGGCGTGTTGGATTACCTGATAAGGAAGGATTTTGCATCCTTATCCAAGAAGGAACCCCTCAAAGGTTTTTAACAGTACAAATCTTCTCCAACAAGACTTCTTCTCTAGAAGATAACATCTGTGTAATTCAGTTTGCACAAGAAGGCTGGTGCTGCCTCATGTTAGTCAGCTCTGCTGCAACTGCTTTTATTGGGTACAATTATTTTTTCATTCACTGACCACTTTCGCTATGTTTGTGTTATGCTTAGAGTCAGTCAGACAAAAAACCCAGGTGTTTATCACATGCTAAAGTTGTATTTATTGCACACTAATATAGAAAAATAGGCATACTATATAAATCCACTCAGTGAAAAATAATACATTTTAAATATCCACATGCAGTTATTGTGGGCATCAGCAAGGCTTTTGAGTGCATACACTCCAGAAAAAGTTTGTGTTTTACATTTAGTTCGGTTGATCTGTGTCAAAGCAGACTCCTTTGACACAGGAGGAAGGAGTCTGCTTTATTGTTTCACTACTGAAACATTTATAGTGAGTAAACTAACTATACATAAGTTACAAATTTTTAAGACTAACAACTGGATAAGTGAATTTGAATGTAAAGATTTAAGTGAACGCAAGCATCACGCAAGGAACACAGGAATACAAGAGTTAGGCTGTCTTTCCATTTAGCAGTATAGAATCTGTGTCTGGGATTTTATAGTTGGTGTCACAAATTTATGTGCCGAGTACCTAGAAGTTTCATTTAATTTGAATGAAACTTGCTAGTCTTAAATCCTTAAAGTGGGGAGACAGAGCATGAATGAGCAAATGCAAGTCACTTTGCTATCAAAGACTGTGCATGGAATCTACCAGCAAAATTTTTGGTTGACATGTTAATCTAATTTATTTTTCTTATTATTCTTGGGTCAGGGTGTCATATTTTATGTGACTTAAGAAATGAATACAATAAATACAATGATATAAGACTGTGGTAAACTTGGATTAGAATTACTGTAATTCTGAATGAGGTTTATGAAATAGGTTTCCAATGTAGTCCTGGGGCACGTACTTCTGGATGCACATGGTCAGTAATTTAGCAGTAATTTCTAAACCAGCATGAAGAATACAGAGATCAGCAGGGTTGTCTGCTGGAGACTTCTTAACAGATTGCTTTTAAAAGAGTGGCTTCCAAAATTCTCAGTTATGTTGTAGCCAAAGAAATTACCTTCACCTTCCATATCTTGGTTAATTCAGCTTGTAACTGCTACATTGTTGAGCATCTTTTAAAAAATTGTTACGGTAGATGTTCTGAGATATGAGCTTTAGCTTGGGAGAGAACTTGTACCAGTGAACATTATGCTAAATTAAGGAGCTAGTCTGCCTGTATAGTCACAGGAGAGAGCATGAAAGAGCTTCACTAGATACCAAACAGGAATCACCTTCCCTTCCCAATGATTATAGATAACACATGGGGTGGTGAGACTTTTCAAAAGTGAGGTGACCATAAACTGTCTGCATGAAAGCAACCAGAAGCAGTTGGGAGGAGGTAGGGATGCATGGGGGAGGAAAGGGGGAAAAAGAAACAAATGGCTTTTTTACTGTGTCAGTGGATTGTGAGATGGTTGAGAAAGAGGCCATTGAGGGAGGTAATGTGTACTTTTGTTTTGACTTTAATTCTGAGCCTTCATTACCATATGTGAGTTGTGGGAAAGTAACTTTTAGAGCGTATGAAATTGAAATACTTCTAGTATAATTCTGTCGAACTTGAGAGACATGAGTTGTGCCTTTGAAACTGAGAAGCTTCTGCTGACTGCTTTGTGAAAACCATGCAATGTTGTTTGCTTCCTGCCATATGGGACATCTAAGGTGGAAAGGGAAAAGAAGCTTCAGGAATTAAGTAGAATTTTGTTAATTCTAGGTTTTGTTTTCTTAAGAGGTGTGACTTTCACTTAAGCACAGATAGTCAGCATCCGTCCTCCATACCTCTGATTCCTATTCTGAAAGCTTAGTGGTGCACAAGTTTTTGCCTTGGCCTTTCACAAAATAGATGAAGTCTGTGCTTCTGAACATTTCCATTCCTAACAAATTTGCATGAAAGATGATTTCAGTATGGATATGAAACTATCATCAGTCTATGCACAATTATGTGTAGACACATAATGCTAAAATTTAGAAAGCAATGCAATGGGTTTTAAAGCAGGGGAAGAAAACATTTTAAAAAGAGCTCAGAAAGTTAAATAGTTCCATTTAAAAAACACAGAGCATGATAAATGTACAAATGTCTAAACACATCTAAATAGAATCTCTAAGTGTGGTATAATTTGATATCATGTATAAAATTTTTGTCTTAAAGACTTTGAAATGTTAAAGTAATTAAGTGGATTTATATGAAAGTCAGCTCACACTTCAGCCTCCAGTAAAGGGAGTGGTTCTGTAGAAAGCAGAACTTTAGTATTCCTTCCACCTGTTCCCAATGACAGTGTACCTTCTGCTAGAAAGTTGTCAGTTTGCAATATAACTTTAAGTTATATCCCTTTAACATTACCTTCTCTTGATTTTATTTTTTAGTCAAGGAGACCTACTCTGCGTCGTTTCTGTAGATAACCCAAACTCCCTAACAACCAGAACTTGTAATTCTGTTCTGAATCCAATTGTTAATTCCATCCATCTGAGAATCAGTGAGGGACTTCATCACTTTAGACCTTTAGTAGTAGAAGCTAAAGGCTCAAAAGCTTGTTTTAATGAAAGTTTGTTTTCCTCTACTTTAAACCATTTAACTTTCTAGAATCAGATCTCTCTAGGTGAATCCTTGAAGTCATGTTTTGAAGTCTTTGTTTACATCGTACTGGAAGAGGCTAAACTTTGAGAGCTTGATGTCTCTGAGATCAGGGCAAAATTTGCACTGAATTTAAAATAAAACTGATTAGCATCCTCAGGATATTCATCTATGTCACTGAAGTCAGTACGGACTTTTTACAGAAGGGGAGTACACCTGAGAGTATACCTGGGCTCTCCTTTGGGTAGAGGTGCTTAGTTCTTTCATGGGGTTAACCCATGAAAATAAGCCCTTAAAAGAAGAGCCAACCATACTGAAATATAGGACTTGATGTGTGTTTCATTCCTGGTGTATATTAATGCCTTTTAAGAATATTGTGAAAAATGTGATGAGTTAGGAATAGGTGATAACACTCACAAAAAGGAATTTGGAGAATGTTTTTAAAATATGCAAGCTGATGTATACTTTTCCTGTAGTGTTGATGTCTACATAAATATATATGAATATATTTTTATTGTTGGATGATTTAAAAGTTATATTTTGCTTTCAAATTTTAATTCCTTACATAATGTTGTGAGTACTTCACTCAATCAGGTGGCCTGGAGCATGTCTTTATGCATTCAAGGTTTTTAATGATTGCACTGAGTGCTTTCATTCATCTGATACTCAAAGAGGTGAGCTTCAACAGGTTGAAGTGTTATATTTGTTTTCCAGTACTTCATCCATCTATCTATGCTGTTGAGGATGGATGGAAATAGAGAATGGAACAAGATATTGCTTTGATCAACTGCTTTTGATATTCTTTATTAGATGTTAATTTTGGCTGAATTTATCAGTTTATAGGCTACTGTAGCTTAGCATTAGCTCGGAATGCAATGTAGTACTTTACATCTATTAGAATACATGTGTACAATATGCACCGTATCTATAAACTGTTATAAAATCAGTTCCTAAACAGCACCCCTTCACCCTCTCCCCTTCAAATAGTCACTTTATTAGGAAACATTTGAAGGCACTTTAATTTTAATGGAAGTGATTACACTAAATCTTGTTACAGTTGATTTAAAAAAAATAGTAAAAATAACATGGAGTCTGATTCAGACATTGTTTGCAATTTCTCAGCTGGGCTGGAGTCAGAGAGCATTTATGCATTGTATGACAAATCTACTTTAGTGAGTCACTTAGGTGTGAAAATGTATAGGAGTTTGAAAATAAAATCTTCCAGTATATTAACAAGAAATAAGGGAACAGGAAGAATGGAACCAATAATTTTAAAGAAAATTAAACACCAATCAAATATGCACAGTAAGAAACTGCATGATAAATGTAAGTATTCTTAACCTTGAACATCAACGTCATATAAAATCTTCTGGGTGACAGATCACTTATTTAGTAGGTTTCATAGTTATAAATAATTAAAGAGGATGATAATATTCTGTAATTTGTGACCTTGTTTTAACTGGAAAAAGTTGTTACTTTTCTAAAATGTAAAAGAAATAACTGGATTTATGTTTGAATGTGTCACTGCTTGCTGTTGAAAAATATTTATTAACCACATGCAAAATATTGCTTAACATTATCTTTTTGTACTTCTTATTAAAGTTAATTTAAATATAGCACATTTTGTATTTCTGTTTTTAATGCTTTGACAGCACAAATGTTTAATTCACCTCATGGCTTTTCTCTCAGGATTTGTGTGTGGGTTTTTTGTTTGTTTGGTTTTGTTTGTTTGTTTTTAAGCTGCACATTACAGCCTCTATGAAGGTGCTTTTTTATTAAGGATAGAATTTCCCAAAGGAAGCAAACAATATATTGGAAAGAAAATATTCCTTAGATTGGTGAGAGTTTAACAGGGTTTTCTACTTATACAATGAGAATGTCCTCATGTATTCATATTAGGCATGGCAATGTTTCATGTTTTCAGAAGGTTATAAAACATACTGCTGCAGGTTATACACTAACCAACAGTTGATGTGGAACATAAGAAACTGCATACTAGACAGCTTGGTTCATCAATGGGAGTAGATGGGGTACAAAGCTTACTTGGAAACAACCCCAAATATATGTACTGTTAGTATGCTGTGGGTTTAGTTTGGGGTTTTTTTTGTGTTTGTTTGTTTTAAAATGAGTGTTCTGAGTTCCAAGTCTTTCAGTGGAAAGGCTATAAATATTTCAGGGATGGCCCTTTCTTTTCCTGTGTAGCTGCAGCTTCTCGTGGCAAACACATAAGTGTTCCTCATGGAAGGTGGAAATACTCTTGCTTATCAGAAGGGATTTGGGGCCCCTTGTATCTGGGCTGGGGCTATGCAATGATCTCCCGGAATACCTGGGAATGCCAGGACAAGTGTGAGCAATCTACGTTTCAAATAGATAAATATAGCAGTGTTGTAATAATTTAAATTGGAAAGGATCTCTGGAGGTCATTCTGTCAAATGCCCCGCTCAAAGCACAGCCACATTACATGAAGTTGTGCGAGGTCTTGTCCAGTCATTAAAGATCATCTAGTTCCAACCGCCCTGCCATGAGCAGGGACACCTTCCACATAAACCAGGATGCTCAAAGCCCCATCCTCACATAATTAAACTAGGTCATTTTGCACTTGCTTTCCTACAGTAAATTTTCAGGTACTGAGGTAATACAAAATACATATCAGGTGAGGAAAACTTCCCTTCTATACATTGACTACTGTTGGTCATGAGGTAAGGGTTACAATGTGGCTTAATTTTTTAATTTGAAATGCATGTAGGTACTTGACTATAGAGTGCTATACATCAGGTGGCTGCAGCTCTCAGCTTGAACAGTGGCATACCTCTGTGCTGGAACAAATAGTGATGCTTCATAGCCAAACGTCTGCCCTGTCAGCCTTGGAGCCTCCTGCATGAGAAGCCCTGCAGGAGCAGAATTCCTCCCTTAGTAGGTGCTGAAAACGTATGGAAGGTTTGCAGGCAGGCAGTGCTCTGACCGTGTACTCTTCCCTTGGGGAAAGGGTCCTGTAGTGGTCTGGAAAGCCCCATGCTTCAGTGCCAGCACCTCCCTGCGAGAAGATGGGAACCCGTAAATGCAGGGCTGGGTAATTGCAGCTCTGGTTCCGAGGTAACATATTACAGCTCCTGCTTGTACTTTGTATTCTGTCGACTGCTGGTAGGACAGGCTACACCAGTTTCGTGCCTTGCTTATGCACCAGCAACAGCCTTCAATTCAGAAACAAATCTGTAAAACCAATTGCTCCTAGTGGCCCTTGGCTGAGGCTGCTTTATGAGCCCTGTGGTATAACTTGTAGAGTTCAAGACATTGTGTTGCTTGTAGTTCACGTTATATTAGATGGTTCATCTTGGATTGCAGGCTTGTAAACTCTGAGTGTTAAAGGTACCAACAAATACCAACAAATATATTCCTTGGTGTTGGAATATTTGTCAGAGAATACAGCTGCCTTCTAACTGTCATCACAGTCTCCTGGATTTGAAGGGAAAGTCAAAATATGAGGAGTACAAAAGTGTCAAAGAAAGTTGACTTATGTTCTTCAGGTCAAATTGCTATTTACCGCATGTCTCTAACTGTATCCTGCACTAGAATGTACACTCCATCTGCAGATTGGCGCAGACTGAGTGAGGGCATTGCCTTTCTGTTAATGGACTAGCTTTTTTCTGCGTTGCTTTGTGATAGCTCAAAAATGTTGTCTCTCTCTTTTTCTTTTTTTTTTTTTTTTTTTTTCCTGGTGGCACACCTCACACAGTTAATCTAGTCTTGATCCCAAAGCCCCAGAGAGCCTGTTTTACTGTGCTAGAGACTGACATTGAAGTACAACACTCTTGATGAACTCCAGTCCTACTACAACACTGTCACCAACACTGTTCCCAGGGAAAAGCCACTGAACAGCACACAGACTGCATATTGGGCAGTATGTTGGGAAAAGCGTGGGCCTGATTCTTATTGCCACTTGGTAGCTTGCCATTTCTTTGCCACTGCTCCAAAATGAACAGCAGTCCTTTGAAGTGGAGCTGAGAGTTTGCCTGTCCCATCAAACATTGGATTCACGCTGGAATGCTGCTGGCAAGAGGCTGGACATGGTTGTTCAAACACACTGATAGGTATGTGCTTGTGTTATTTGGACATTGATCCCTGCTTTTCTCTAGAGCTGTAAATCAGTAGCTTTTGAGTGTGTACCGACAGGGTCCAATCTCAGTTGTACGACCAGTGCATTTCTTATGTATCTATTCAGGGTATGTGCTTATTAAGAGATTTACTGATTTATTAGGACACTGCAAATAATATGGCCTGGAGCCACTGGATGATTCTGACTTCCTTTTCATTTCTTCCCCTTCTGAGAGAATGTTGTAATATAAAGCAAGGCAGCATCCTAATGCCAAGACAAAAACAAGGATGAAGTTGGTGGTGGAGCAGCAGTCTGTTCTGCTCATCTCTTTATGCATTTTCTTCTTCATGGACGCAAAAATATATGCAGACAAAACATGCTTGGAGGGCAAAATATGCCTGTAATGCTCTCTCGTTAGCAATCTTCCAAAGATAGCTATTGTTCCATTGGAAAGTGTTTTTCTTTAGTTAGAATATTTTTTCTGAATGTTTCACCGGCATCAAAGACTATTTTTATGCTCTTATGGAATGCTGGGGGATTAATAGCAATGCAGAAAATGGTCTATAATATAGTATATTTTTTTCAGGAAACTTTTAATCCAAAAACACAGATTGTAATGAGTGAGGATTTCTTTTCAACAGTGTTTTTTTTATGTACAGATATGAAGTAATCAGAGGGCCTGAGTAATATTTGCAGAGTTGACAAATCATATGGGAGAAGAGAAGCATTTAACTAGTTCCAGCATGGAAAACATTTTGAACAGTTGTCTTTTGCATTTGTGGTGGATGGGAGCCACAGTAAAAGTGAAAGATTAATATTCATAACATTTTAAATATTGAAAGCAACTCTGCTTTCAATTTCTTTGCAGATCTTTTGAGATCCTGGTATAAATTATTAAAGAGGAAGGAATTCAATGTCTCTTCTACTTTCCAAAGACTAGCATCATTTTTTGCTAATACTGGTCATGAGTGGCAAGTGCAAAGAATGTGACTGAGTTTTATGAAGACAACTGTTTTGTGCAGAGCAATTTATTTAACTGCTGTACTCCTCTCCCTCCCCCCCCCCACCCCCAGGTCAATTGTTAATATTTTTGGATAGTCAGAACTGGCAATGAAAATTCTCCTAAGTTGTGGCTTGGCATATTGCTGTTAAACCTTTCTGATGGAACACATTTTCCTTCAAAATCCCTTTCTGTTCTTTTCTATCACAACCACCTGACACTAAACAGGTTAGTGTTTGCAGAAATGACAGTGATGGGAGTTAGAGTCAAACCATGCTTCATGCTGCGTTATAGGTAGAGTTCAACTGCTTTTACCGTGGGCTACGCATAGTGGTCAATGTTTCTATTTTTTAAAAAAGAAGTCTGACAGCATTAATACACCAGAACAAGTGTCCAGTAATGAGCCAGTGACCAGGTGGTACTGGGAATATCAAAGACTAGATCCATCTGGTCACCCTGCCATTCAGAAGCAATAGAAGAGGCTTCTGAAGTGCATTGATGACAGCTTCCTGGCACAGGTGATAGAGGAGCCAACAAGGGGAGACAGGGAGACACACTGCTGTAGCTCATACTTACAAACAAGGATGGACTGCTTGGGTATGCGCAAGCCTTGAGTGCACTGACCATGAGATGGTGACGTTCAGGATCCTGAGAGGAGGCAACAAGGCAAAAAGCAGGATTTCAGCCCTGGACTTCAATAGAGCAGGCTGGGCCTGACTCTGATCTCTGCGCAGTGCTAACTCCATACTGAGTCCCAGGCTGCTGATCAATATACTTGGTAGTCCCTTGGTAGATGGTCCTGGAGAGAAAAGGTGTCCAGGGCATCTGGTTGATTTTCAATGATCTCCTCCTCCAAGCTCAAGAAAAGTCCAAGTCAGCATGCAACAAGTCAAGCCAAGATGTCAGGAACCCTGCATGGATGAAAACATTGATCCTGGCTAAACTGAAGTACAAAAACGAAGCATACAGGAGGTGGAAGCAGGGCCAGGGGACCTGGGAGGAATATAGAGACACTTAGTATGTAGAGAGAGTCATGAGAAAACAAAAGTCCACCTGGAGCTGAATCTAATGATGGACATGAAAGGCAAAATGAAGGACTTATATAGGTATCTCAGCAGCAAAGGGAAGACTAGGAAAAACATGGGGCCACGGTGGAATGAGGCAGGGACCCTGGTGACCAAGGACGTGGAGAAGGTCAAGGAATTCAATGCCTTCTTTGCCTCAATCTCTGTTGGTAAGATCTACCTTCAGGCATCTCAGGCCCCTGAGTCCAGTGGCAAAGTCAAGCAAGGAAGACTAAGCCTTGATGGAAGCAGATCAGGACAGGGAACGTTTAAACAAACAGGACATACACAAGTCCACAGGTTCTGATGAGATGCACCTATAAGTGCTGAGGAGCTGCCTGATGCCACTGTGAAGCCACTCTCAATTACCTTTGAAAAAAATCACAGTGACTTGAAGTAGTTCCTGAGGACTGGAAGAAGGCAAATATTACCCCTACCTTCAAAGAGGGCAAGAAGAAGAGTCTGATGAACTATAGGCCAGTCATCTTTACCTTGATTCCTGGGAAGGTAATGGAGCAAATAATCCTGGAAAGAATTTTCAAACATCTTAAGGACAAGATGGTGACTGGGAGTGGTGACCATTGATTTATGAAGGGGAAATCATGCTTGACCAACCTGATGCTCTTCTATGATTACAATACTAGCTTTGTGGACAAGCAGAGAGCACTGGATATTGTTTATGTCTTCAGTAAGGCTTTTGACACTACCTCCTATAACATCCTATCAGACAAACTGATGAAGTAGAGGTGAGATGGACTGAAAAGCAGCTGAACTGCCAGGCTCAGAGGATTGTGATCAGTAGCTTAAAGTTCGCTTGGAAGCCAATCACTAGTTATTTACCCAGGGGTTGATACTGGGGCCAATACTGTTTAAAAACTTGAATAATGACCTGGGTGATGTGATGGAGTGCACCCTCAGCAATTTCACAGACAATACAAAACTAGGAGGATTGTCTGATACATCACAGGGTTGTGTTGCCATTCAAAAGAAACTTGACAGATTGGAGAAATGGGTAGAGAGGAACCTCATGAAGTTCAACAAAGCAAAATACAAATTCCTGCATCAAAGGAAGAATAAGTTCCTACACCACTACAGGCTAGAAAGCAGCTCTGCATAAAAGTACCTTGGGCTCCTGGCAAACGAAAAACTGAGCCAGCAATATGCTATTGTGGCAAAGAAGGCCAACAGCCTCCTCAGTTACAGTAGGAAGAGCATACCCAGCAGGTCAAACTGCTACTCAACATTGGTAAGACCATGTGGCTTGTATCAGAATACCAAATCTGGCTTGTATCAAAAATAGTGTGACCAGCAGGATTAGGGAAGTGATCGTCCCCCTGTACTCAGCACTGGTAAGGATGTATCTCAAATACTGTGTTCAGTTTTGGACTCCTTACTATAAGAAAGACCTTGACGTGCTGGAGCACGTCCAGAGGAGGGCAACGAAGCTGGTAAAGGGTCTGGAGCACAAGTCTGATGGGGAGCGGCTGAAGGAGCTGGGGTTGTTCAGCCTGGAGAAGATGAGGCTGAGGGGAGACCTCATTGCCCTCTACAACTACCTGAAAGGACGTTGTAGCCAGGTGGGGGTCAGTCTCTTCTCCCGAGTAACAAGCCATAGGACAAGAGGAAATGGCCTCAAGTTGCGCCAGGGGAGGTTTAGATTGGATATTAGGAAGAATTTCTTCACCAAAAGGGTTGTCAAGCAGTGGAACAGGCTGCCCAGGGAAGTGGTGGAGTCACCATCCCTGGAGGTATTTAAAATATGTGTAGACATGGTGCTTAGGGACATGGTTTAGTGGTGGACTTGGCAGTGCGAGGTTAATGGTTAGACTTGATCTTAAAGGTCTTTTCCAACCTAAACGATTCTACGATTCTATGATCCTATGTTTGGAGTACTGTGTTCAGTTCTGGGCTCCCCTGTAGTACAAGACACATGAACATACTGGAGCAAGTCCTGTGAAGTGCCACAAAGATGCCTAAGGGCCTGGAGATTTTGAAATAGGAGGAAAGGCTGAGAGGGCTAGGACTATTCATCCCAGAAAAGAGAAAGCTCAGAGGGCATCTTATACATGTGCATCAATATCTGAGGGAGTAAAGAAGACCAGACCAGATTCTTCTCAGTGATATCTAGTGAAAAGACAAGAGGCAAAAGGCACAAATTGATATACAAAATATTCCATTTAAACACACAAAAAACCTTTCTTGCTGTGGGAGTGACTGAGCGCTGGACAGGTTTCCCAGGGATGTTGTGGAGTCTCCATCCTTGGAGATATTCAAAAGCCATCTGGACATGATCCTGAGCAACCTGCTGTAAGTGACCTGCTTGGAGTAGGGAGTTTAGACTAGATGATCTCCAGAGGTTCCTCCTAACCTCAGTGATCCTGTCACTCTGTGCAAAAGCTGACAAAGCTGGTGTTGGAAGGAAGAATGAACTTGCAGGTATTTAAATTGCTTTCTAAGAATCCAAGCAGATCACTGTCTTTCATGGCACAAAATTAAACAAGCTCTAGGTTCAATCTTATTTCCTCTTCTATGAATGTGTTCTCAGCTTTCCCCCTTGGAATTTATCAACTCCAAGTTCTGTGTTAAATCTGACCTGTACAGATCCCCAAGATGGGTCATTTCCAGCTCAGAAGATCTCTGCTTGTGGTCAGAAGAAATCATTTTGGCCTTTTGGATTATACAGCTCCACCGAAGACTCCTTGCTGGGGTGGACTGCGGAGGAGCCTAGTACCAACAATGGCATTCCTTATAACACATAACTGCAAATTAATGTGTTCTTCCCCTCTTCCCTTTCAAACCTAAAATGTGTAAGGATAGCAGCCAGGTTTTCTTCAGATCCCACTACTAACACAGGCTATATAAAGAAAGTGTGAATAAGTTAGAAGTCACAATGACAGCCCTTTAACTCTAGAAATAGATTGTCTTGACTATAAATATATTACAAAAAGAAATTAATACCTAGCTTTTTAAAAAGGAGCCTATAGATACATTGAGAACTTAATTTATGAAACTCCAAAAGAAATACTTAGCATTACAGTTGAGCCTGTGGCAGTATATGACTGATCTTGTTTCTGTTGCCCTCCAAGTGACCTAGCTAATTTGAAAAGTTCAGAGTTTGGTTCTTGGTGAATTACATGGTAAGTTAGGAATAGTCTTGATTTAAGAAAAAAAAAAAAAAACAAACAAAAAAAATCCAAATAATAAGAAAAACTCCACAAAAGTAGGAAGGCTTATGTGGATATATATATATAAATACAAGTATGCATACATATAATTCAGTTTTCAAATTCTAAAACATAGAAAGAAATGGTTGTGCACAACAGAGGGAATATACTCCATTTCTGTATGGGAACAAACACAGATCATTATAGTCCAGCCAGTGATTTGCTTTCTCCTTTAGAAAATGAGGAGCCTGATACGAGCGGAGCATTGAGCGTGACTGAAGACAAAGGGCTCAGCGCAGCTTGGGTGCTGGACCCACACAGACCCACTCGTGCACCTTGCTACTTTTCCAAACCTGACCAGATTGCTAGCCTTCCATAGCCTTTAGCTAGTACTTGCTTTTTAATCACACATCACATTGCAAACAAAGCATGCGCAATGTCAATTGGCTCAGAAAACAGAACCAGAATTTAACTGCTACAGTTGTAATTCAGTGTAGATCCATGTGTGTTTCACTAGAATCAAGTCATAGTTTATAAATATGATACAGCCTGGATTTTGTTATGCAAGTTTGTGCTTTTATGCAAGTCATGAGTAAAATGTATTCCAAGAAAAAACCTGATGCACACTGAACAAGGGATATGAGTTATACCTGATATTAGTGAACCATGCATTATTAGAGAAATGTTCTGCACAAGCTATGGGCCTAACCCATGGCTTTATGGCAATTATATTTGTGTTATGACTTGTGAACAACTTAAAAAATGTTGCTTGTATCATATTTTGAAACACCTACAGCACAACAGCTAGAGCCTCTTGAATCAAACTGTTGCATCAATGAGGAAGTTTCCTAATCTGGATAGATACAGTAGTACAAAATGTTGAAACACTACTACTGCTAGTGAGGCTAAATGCTGATTTTTATTTATTTATTTTTAGCCAGATTAGCTCCTTAATTTTACCAGTTGAGCTAAAACTGACAGCAAGTGCTAGCCAAAAGGAAGGAATGGGAATGAGCATCCAGAGGTAAGGGAAGGGCTTAGCATAGCTGTGAACCCACATCTTTCAGCTTTGCCTGCTCTGTTGCATTTTGAATCTTTGGGTGAAATCCTGGCCTGATTCCTGCAAGTTGTGAATCTCTTTTTGGCTCCAGGGTTTGTCCCCCACCTTGTTACTAGCATGCACTTTTGTTTGTAATTTAGCCTTTTGGTAAATATCAGACTTGTAGGATATTTTTCACAGGAGGCATCTTTCCTGTCTATCAGCTGATTCTTATAAACTGAGTTCTCTTTATATTCAGTGGCATGCTCCTATAGCTTGCTTGGATAGCCAGCCAGAAAAGCAGACTCAGCTGTCTAAACTCCATGGCCCATACCCTGCTAGAGAGAGGAATAATTTCACTTATGTTGTCACATCCATTGAACTCCAGGGACAATTTGTGTATGTGACGTTACACATCAAAGCGTGGCATCAAGGGCTGCATCTTTTTCAGCATTAGCTGCATGTAGTAGGACATTACTGTTAGGGGTTCTAGGATTGTTGCTAATTCTGCAGCTATGTTTTCCTACACTAAGGGTGTTTAGGAAAAATTAGCTGGATGTCTTGCATTCTCACAACAGTGAACACAGTAGGCAACTCATCACTATTGCTCTGCTTCTTACCTTGTGTGCTGAGGTCTTATTTTTCCTTAGAAAAATAGCTTCTATTCCTTTCAGTTGCAAAGAAAGCCTCTGAGTCGTGCACTCAACATCAAAAGTTACAGCACTGTCTAAATTTGCAGACAATCTGTCTCAATGGATCACTTCTGAGAAGTGTCATTTTAGTGTGTTGTGGACTAATCAGTTAATCATTTAATTGGTACTCCAATTAAGATAATTTAAGTAATTCAAGCAAGGAAGAGGTTTGTTTCCTCTGCTAGGCTACAAATACATATTTTTAAACTGTCTATAATGCTTAGGAGAAGTGAAAGAGGAAATTATAAAAGAAGAGCAAAATGAGATTTATGCAGTGCTACGCTATTATGAACCAAACAGAACTAAGTATTTCAGGTTGTAAGGCAAGGAAGAACTTAGTTTAAGCTACAAAAGTTATTAGAAAGCTATAGGTCTTACTAACAATCCAGACACTTGCCCTTTAATAAGGACCATTTCCCATGGTGGGACACAGAATTGCAGCTGTGCCTTGTTTTGGTGGTGGTAGAGAGAATCCTTCTGTCCACCACAGGAAAGTCAGTGCGTGAGTAGGCTTTTCACATGTTTCAGGCTGTCAGCAGTTTCTTCTTTATTGTGTGACTAGATCTCTTACTACACTTTGATATCATATGTTTATTAATCTAAAGTTGCATGAAATCATCCTTTTTATGTTAAGATCCTGCAACTGAATTAATGTCTTACCTGCTATTCATTCTCCATTTTCACAATGAAAATTTCTACATTATCCATTTGCTCTTGTAGACCATTAATGACAATCAGATGTTTTCCATTTATTCTGAGCTTATCACAATGCCCTAAAGAGCTGACTGCTTGCAATTTTTGCCTTTCTCACATGTTACACTTGTTGCTAAAGGCTAAGTATTAATGCATGAAGTTGCTTTGTTACCAAGTTATAACAATGGCAACATGTTAACTTTCAAGGCTAGTGAGTATGATGCACGTATCAATATTGCTTTAATTATTTCACTGTTGATGAAATAGTGATCGTCAATGCTAAAGGAATAATCACAACTAAATAAGAATTTGCTAAGAGCAATATTTAGTGAATTATAGCAGTGTATTTCGGTTATGACAAGTATGTCTCAGCTATTACTTCCCTCACTAACTCCCATCACAGATGTTGATCTTTCCTGCTCAGAGTTTCTACCTGTTTCTATTAACTGGATTTATTTATTTTTTTTTTTTTATGAAGGTGGACAAACTATTCCCTTTCCATAGACAAGAATTACTTCTGACATTTATTTTTTTATGGATATTGGCATTGGATTTCTCGTGGTAGTAATTATTGACCAATTGACTATTATATCCATGCATTCAACTATGTTTTCCAGTAACAATTTATTATTTTTTTTCCGCTGTGGTATGTGATGCAGTCACAGATTGAATACTCCTGTTCAGAACATTCTTAAGTCTCCTTCATCAGAATTTATTTTGATCAATGGTGAAGGAATCTTATAAGTTTTGAATCTCTAATTAATATATGATACATATATTATTCACATTGATTAATGGTTTAATTGGCACGTTCAGTTACTGATTACAACTTATAAAATGCAGACCATATATAAAATCTGAACAGTCCACCTAAAGAGTTCTTCAGTGCAGTAATGGGTCACTACATATAAGAATTACATACCTGTGTTAAAAGAAATTACCATTCAACTGATAAAGTCTGCTTTGTACCTATTCATATCTATTCCTTAGAATCTGATTTTGGAATTAAGTACAGCATTACACTGTAAACAACCAAGGAGGCTGGAGTTGCACAGGCAAGTAGGCATTTTTGACCTGGTGAGCACTTGACTTTACGATAATCTATGTGATCTCATATGTAGTTTTCTCCACATTGAATTTCATTTAAGGAAAAGATCAAATCAAACATTATGAAGTACCAGTCCTTCACCTTGTGCCTCACCAGCTCAGACTACTGCTTGAATTGCAGAGCAAGCCCTCCTGGGTCGCAGCTGAAGAAGGCTGGTATGGGTTGCATTCCTACCTTGCTGAACTTCAAAGGCTCCCTGTCACGGAGTCATTTCAGCCTCTGACAACAGTGACCAGAATACTCCCCGAAGGAAGGCACAAATTTAAGGGAAACTTGTACTGACCCAAACACAGAACAGGATTCTGTTGAGGCAAAACCCTTTGGTACTCATTTCAGGTTTGATTTGCTCACTTGCTCATACGGTGGTTACTTTCCTCAAGTAATCCTGTTTAAATTAATGGAGCTCCTTTCCTCTCCAGGCGGGCCATGAGGGCAGGTCTGGTCTACGTGACTTTGGTTTTCCTGTCCAGGTTCTCCGGTTCCTTCAACACCAACAGGCACCTGGTAGGAGAGCAAAGCTTAATGGCTTTCTGTCCTACATCTTGTAGGGTCCTGGCGATCTGTGACAGTTTGGTATATAAGTGGGCGAGCCACTGAAAACTGGCTGAGGAAGGAAAGCGCCCTGCTGATCACCCTCTCATGGTGCAGGTGTACAGCAGGAAGGGAAGGTCCATGGTTGTCTCTCTGCTATCTGACCTGCTCATTCATAAGCTTAATTGCAGCTCCAAAGCAAGCCAGATGGCATGCAGTGAGGGTGAGGCCATTGCTCTGTCCTCCCATTGCAGTGGTCCATAGCACGATCTTGACGCAGGAAAAACAACTACTTTTTTCATACAAATTGTACTGAGAATTTTCTTCAATCTGCCTAATCAAGGAACAATGCTAACAGTTAAGCCTAAAGGCATTATCTAGCCTTCAGGGACCATTATTGTTCATATTTTGCCATTTTACATAAAAGCTTTTAAAATATAATGCAATGTTGAGGCTATAAAATAACCTGGATACCCGTTTAGCATCCCAGTCAAATGAGATCTCAGTGAATTCCCCGAAAAAAAAAAAAAAAAAAAAAAAGAAAAAAAGAGGTAAATAGTTTAAATGAAAGAGTAAAAAGCTATGGAAATCACATCTGTTGTATGATAGAGTACCATAGGGAATCAAAGAAAAAGAAAATGTACAAAGCAGCTAAGGAAAGAATTACTTTAATTGGGAAATAATTGGAAGGGGGGAAATCATGCAAGAAGAATGCTTCAGAAAAGGACTCACAGTATTTTCATAGCAAGTTACAAACAAATTGCTTAGAAATTTGTTATATTATTTGTATCCTTAAATATTTGAAATGGGTTTAAAAGATAAAATCTTAGAATAAGTTCTTATTTCTAATCCAGAGTGCCTCCCAGACTGACCTACATTTAAAGAATTGATGCTTTTCATATTCTTTTGCACTTCAGAAAATCTGACTACATAAAAGAACATGATTAATTGATACATTTGTTTTAAAAAGTAATTCAGTAAAAAGCACAACAGACATTTTTCTTGCCAAGCCAGAAATATGACCATTTCAGTAAAGTGTTAAATTAGAGATAAAAATGGAGATAGCACAAACCGCGTTGTATACACACGCATGAAAGTAAAGTTTCTCATTCATAGGAAACACCGACAACCAAAACAAATGAGAAAAATCTTCTATGAGAGAGATCATTGATGCTTTAAGGATTATTTTTAAAGTAATCACCATTGATATTTAGAAAAAAAATTTTAAAAGTATAACTTTTCCATACTCCCTGCTCATGCAACTGTGTAATATTCTTTAAAGCATAAAAATATTTAATAGGCACCTGGATTTCAGTAAATTTAATGTGAGATGAGAGTTATATTTTCATTTCATGGTATACTTCCCTCATTGTGAATCAGAAACTCAGTCCAGGGAATTGTCATTAGTTAGATAATTAGCGAGTAACTCAAAATTATCTCATACCCAATGCAGCAGAATAAGAATATCAGTACCTGTATTATTTGTGAATAATTTAAAATAAGTTTTTAAGTGTTTAGGAAAATGCATTGCTA
Source organism: Cariama cristata (assembly GCF_000690535.1). Lineage (NCBI taxonomy): Eukaryota > Metazoa > Chordata > Aves > Cariamiformes > Cariamidae > Cariama > Cariama cristata. Next base: position 80,254 of record NW_009610021.1, read on the forward strand.
GCTTCTATGGCAACTCGCATCCTGTTGAATCCTCTGAATAAATGGACCCTTGATTTCATTTCTTTCCCCGGGCAGATGGTAGTGCAGAGGTTAGCTCTCACCTGGGCATGTTTCCCTCTGATATGGGCATGTATGAGGAAAGAGAAATGAAGATTCTTTAAAATTCATGCAAAAACATTTCTCTATTTTTGTGAGTTGCTCTTTCTTCTTCTATACCCTTTTCTTCCCCAAAAGATTAATACTTAGATGTACTTTTTATTCACAAGCCATGCCACTGAGATTTTGGAACAGGGAGCTGTACGGAATTGGACTTTATACTTAACAGGGAGCTCTTGTTGCAGTTGACTTTTAGAAAACTTTCCTCTACTTAAAGTGCCTCCTTTTTTGTTCTTGCAGCCTTCTATCATGTTACAAGAGGCTATTTAACAAAGGGGAGATTATGTAATAATGTACTACTTCAACTAAAATGTATTTCGTATTCATTCTTCAGTACTATATATCCCTTTCATAGTCACACTTGATAGTCACCATAAATAAACTCAGGGTTAGATTGTACCTCTCAAGGTGACTTGTGCAGGATAAAGGCAGTTGTTATTGTGTTTCAGCTCTTTGTAAAGCATGTAGAAAGCAAGGAAGGTTTTATCAAAAGAAAAATATTTCTGTTTCGTGCCTTTTTTTTCATAGCAGAAACTCAGACAAACAGAAAACTATTGATCTTGCACTTTCTCAAAGAAAACTTGCTAAGCAATTGAGGACGAATATCTTTTTCCAAAATTGGTTTGTTTAAATTCCATTTGGTTAAGGGCTTTTTGGTTAGTTTTGTTTTTTTCCTAGCACGTTTCATCCTAGTGAATTTTTCCTTAGATTAGTGGAAAGAATTCTTCCTTAGCATCAGGCTTTTCCAGATCTTTTCCAATCTTTTACAGCTTCAAGCTTTTCCAAAATTGATTTGTTTAAATTCCATTTGTTTGGGGTTTGAGTTTTTTTTTTATTTGGGTTTTGATTGTTTTCCTAACATGTTTCATTCTAGTGAACTCCTTCTCAGCTTAGTGAAATGAATTTTTCCCTGGCTTCAATACTTAACATCATATTTCTTTCTATAAACGTGTGAGAGCTTACAAGAGCATTTCTGAGTCCCCTATCTCCCCTGAAACCCACAGAAGATTAGATTCAATGCACCTCTTACTTCTGAGGCACAGAACTCTGAGGAAGAAACACTTCTATTTTCAGAAAGTTCTTCCTGCATTGGAGAGAAGTCAATAACAGGCAAACCTCAACTACATAACATCCTTTGCAGTTAGTTTGAAGGTATGAAGGCGTAAGCATTTATAATGTATGTAAAGCCATAATCCTTTCCTCAGCTTTTCTGAATCATCTGAGAAATTCTGCCTGGTTCCTTTAGGCTGGCTCAGCCACTGGTTCAGGGAGGAGATAAAGGAGAGGCTTTTCGAGCTGCAGGTGAGTGGGGAAGATGCGGAGCAGCCAGGGCAGACGGGGAACCGCCAGCAATTCTGCTGTCCCTGAGCAGCCAGGCTGTTTGCCGTCCCCTCTTTCTCCTTTGCAAACTGACTTCAGACTGTGCAGGACAGGATGCAGGTTAGTGCGTCCCATCCTTTTGCGGCACAAGAGAAGGCTCGAGTAAGATGAAACAGCAGTAATGAAAGTTATTCCAAAAGTCTGTGTTGGAGAATTACAGTGAGTTTCCTGGAGAGAGTGGGAGAACTTACCAAGACATAAAAGAGAACATGCATTTAAGTCAGTTAGAGGATCCATTTAATTAGATTATTTTCTGCAGAAGCCAAAATCTGCCCAGAAGGAGCCTAGAGATGATTCAAACCCTTATTAATTCCCAGCAAATCCCATGCTGGTACTCTATAATAAAAATGATCGACTACATTTGTTCTGATAGCAAGATAGTAGGTGCCTTAGAAGTGCCTTTGAGAATAAAATTCCCTTTACATGTATCAGATGTTAGCAATCATTTTACCTGATGTATTTTTGAAAAGTAGCTTGCTATATTTTTTCCATTTATAAGCAACTGGGATTGTTTAAGTATTGGAATAATGTAGGAGATGATTAGAAATTGTAACAAGTATTAAATAGCCCTAAAGGAGCTTCTTGGCTCATAAAACTCAAAATATTCTGACAAAGGATATTTAACTTAAGTTTATTTAAGGTATTTTCTATCTCCTCCAACTTGCCTGGTGTCTGAAATTATTTCTGAAATGTAGAGTGAGAGAGTATATTAATTCTTGCACTTGAATGCCTTGGACTGATCTCCAGGGAATTCTCTAAAAGCAGATCACATTGTAGCTTTCAATAAAATACAGCTCAGACTTTTACAATTTCCTTTCCTTCAGTATTTCCATTCCCAATTCAGTTAGTCTAAATTGTATGAAAAAATAATTTCATTTTGCTTGTCCCTTAACGTGCCTCACAAGAATTCTTCTCACTTTGCATGCACAAAGCACCGATCTGTACTTTTTTTTTTTTGCCTGGGCAGGAAGAGCGAAATGGTCCTGTCATTTCCTTCTCTAGAAATAACAACAGAGAAAGGTTATCTTCAAAATCTCATTCTCTCAGGTATCTCTTCTTAAGTTTGATTCTGAGGTTTATGAGGCTTTTGCTAACCGATGATGTCCTTCCCTCCAAAACTATAAAGCTCCTAGGAGTCTGCCCACAGGCAGTGTCCCGCCACTTGCACTTCAGCCCCAGAAAAGTCGTTGTTGGGGTAATGTGTCACAAAATGTCATTCCTCAGTCTGCGATGGATTTCTATTACCAGTAAATTTACCTACACAACTTGCTTGCATTTTAATTACGCTTTCATTGGCATAAGCATTTTATGTTGATTGGCAAAAGAACATTTATAACTCATTGACTGTAAAGAGATAGAGTTTTGTCAGGATGTTAGAGGTGCTACGCAATATCCAGTCACCACAGCATCTTCAAGATACTGTGTTTAAAGCTCAGTTTGTAACTTTGCAATGGATTTTAAATGGGAATGGCTTGTTTTCCATGAGAGCAGCCTTTACTCAGCAACAGGTGCAGCCAGGAGATGACTGAGCAGTAGCCAAGTTCAGCACTGCGTAGTGTAAATGATGAGGGAGAACAAGCAGCCTCTTCTTATCCTGGGCCCTTCCATTTAGAGTGTATGAAAAATTACTTGAGACATATATTAATACCCAGGTAGTGACTGTGCTCTGCAAGAGCTGTCCTTTAAAAGACTTGTTTGTCTACTATAGTAACCAATAGTTTGTTGGTTTTTTTTCCTAAAATGAGTTTCCTCACTTTGATGTCATTTCAGTCTTGAAGAACTACTACTTTAATCTGCTGAATGCTGGATGGTCCCTAAGGGATTTCAGGACACCACTTAAAGTCAGCTTTTATAGCTCTTTTATGCCTTATGACTAAGACAGCTATTTTAAAGTGGAAAGAATGCCTAGAAAGTAGATACAAGGGGGAAAAAAATTATGCTTAGGCAATTCAGAATAGGGAAAGGAACAAGCAAACACATTAATAAGTTGCTTTATTTAGTCATAAGCTACTGTATTACTCCTTTAAAGGGAAATTTCCTGAAGATATTCTCCATAAAGATTATTGATTTATGTTAGAATGACAGATTATTTAAGAGCTTCTGTGAACTGAAGGAATCAGACACATCACTGATTCCCTGGAAATGACTTTTGGGGAGGTTATGCATTTAGAGGGCTGCTATATTTAAGGACACATTATAAAAATTATGCTGTGGTATACAAAGTAATTTGCTTTTCTTCAGTAACTGTGTCTTGGTCTGACTGGCTGTGATTTTTATCAAGGATTACAGCAGCTCATTTCATAAGTATTTACCACTATTTTATAAACATTTGTTTTCCCCAAACTGCCTCTACTAGTGAAAACCTATAATTATCCCCAAATAAATATCAAAGATATAAGGAACTTTTTTGTCCAATTTTCTCACATCTCAGAAATCTTATAATTTTAGATAGAAGGCTTCTGCAGTCAGGAGGAAGTAGGGCTTTCTGTGCAAAGGGAAGGGTTTGACCTCCACCGGTGCTCTACGGGAGCATCAGAAGAGGAACTATGTCTGGACAAGACTTAGGCAAACAAACCCTCCACCCAGCCTGCATCAAGGTGGGATTACCTGACCATCCACAATTGCACCAAGAGCAGGCAGGTATTTCAGAGACGGCCAGGAGGTCAAATGGTGTCTGTATGGATGAACTGAGGGTACATTAACTTGTTCGTGTGTCTCCTTTTAGCTCTTGCTATCCCCACCTGTTTCCAGAGCATCAGGGGCTAGGGGGCAACTACAACAGTCTTTTCACCAAATTGCGACTATTCTCATTTTGATTGTCATGGCATAGAAGGTGCTGAAGCATGCCTACTCACTAGGCCCTCACATATGAACCGCACTTCATTGAAAGAAAAGCTATCCTGTTAATCTGTCTGTGATTACATTGGATGTATGTGTTAAGAAGCAAAAGAATAAAAGATACGTAAGATGTGCTATGTGTCTTTAAGGAACAATGCATCCAAATTACAATCACGCCTCAAGGGTGGAGTATCAGAGCAAACACGCTGTGCAGTGTTTGTGGGCTAAAGAAACACACCTCATGCAAAGCCAAGAATTGATTGTTAGTCCAATTACAGTATTAAAAATCTAATCAAAGACTTATTACTGATCTAGTTACAATGATGTTAACATATACAGTCAAAATTATGCAATTACAGCTATTTCTCATTTATAATACAATTGTTGAACACAGACTTCCTAGTATATATCCTTGTCTCTTTTATGCTCACTTTTTTATTCTTGGTCAGTAGATTGATGGTGTTACTGTTCCTTAAGCAGAATATAATAGGGGAGTGGAGTTATACCAAGGATCCAGCATCTCACTGGCAGGAACATGGTAATTAAGCAGGACTTCTTCCTCCTCATTTCTGGTTTCACTTGGGGTTATTTTTATATGTTTGCTGATGAACTTATTTGCTCTTTCTTCAGTGGTCTGAAAATTCCATGTTATCACTGGAGTTTTGTGTGTTTTTCATGTGTTGGATACTTGTCTTTTGCTGTCTTTGTTATCCCTAAATCCAGTACTACTCTGGCCTGCAGCCCTAAGGCTTCTGGTGTCATCCTGCTCTTGCACTTTCAAGGCCTATTCTGTCATCTTGTGCTTGAATATTTGGAGATCCCTGTTTTTCTTCAAAAGCCTTGGAGCTGTTCTTTCTGTACAATGTAATTGACGTTATATTAGCACAACCTAGTCAAGCATACATCCTATTCAAGGGTTATTCAAGAGTTCACTCCACAAAAAGAATGCTCCACAGGCACATCTATTTGTATACTGATATGCTTTGGATTATTGTTATTAATACCTATTAGTTACAGCAGTATCACTGTTATCAAAATTGCTTTTCAAAAGGAGGGATTTCAGTCACTAGAATTGGAGTAGCTATTTTAAAAAGTTTATAGTGTGTTACTTTTGGTGACCATCCTAATGCATGTTTGTAACTTGTCAGTGCAAGTTAGTGGCTTCTAGAGCTCAGAGCAGATTTGAACAGTTGAACTTGAATCCTTAGTGTACTTTGCACATTGTCAAAAGCTGTGTAGGATTAACAGTAGAGTAATTCTGTCTGAGTGCACTGCATATGCAAAATTCATTGGTAGGTAGCACTGGAATGAAATTCCTAACTCGTTGATTCCAGTTCATTGTTATTACAAACACGATTTAATTCTGGTCACAAACTTACCAGTTGTTTAAAATCCATTTATGTTTTGCACAGGTAAGGACACCACCTTAAGCAGGTTGGTAACGTAGAACAAGGGCAAGCTGATATACCTATTACCAAGTCCTCTCCCATCCAAAACCAGATATTTTGACAGTTACATATTCCAAATATGATTTGGAATTCCTTACCAAAAACTGTGGACTGGTTCCATTAGGAGAAAGAACTATAAAAATAAAACATCCCAGCTACCAGGAAGAATTCTGGGAAGAATAAAACTTGTTGCAGAGAAGGAGAACTGGGAAGCAAACTCCTAAGAGCTGTATTAATGGAAGCTCTTTAGGGGACAAGAGTTTGAGCTGATTTTTGAAAATAGTATATGAATAAGTTCAGCAAGTTGTTGAAGGGAATTTAGTGAAAGACTTACAGGCATCAAAAGGTACTAAAACTTACAGCATTTGATGGAAAAATAGTGTCTGAAGACCTTGTGGCAGAACACTCCCCTGGTGATTTGAGAATTCTGCTCAAAAAAGTCAATCCTTTTTCAGACCTTCAGGCACCAAAACTCAGTTCTCATAGTCCAGCAACTAAAAATTCAGGAAGCTCCTTAAACCTAAAATTCTGATTCAGAACTACATTGCAAATGGATCATTAAACCAATCTACCTCATCTCCTACCTCCTGTGGTTCTTTGTTGAACAAGTGCTAAGTGCTCTTTGCTTTTAACTTGTCTGTTTGACAAATACAACTACGTTAAATCCAAAGCAACTGCACTTAATCTCTGTTTTGCTTGGAATTCTTCACAATTTTTTCAGACTTCCTGAAGACATTGTGTACTTGCAAGATTGTATGCTTTCTCCAGCTATTTCAGCTGCTCTAATACACTATCTTACATTTGTATTGTAAGATACAATATCAGAAAAGACAGAAATCGTCACAATAGATTTGTTTCTGGTGTTCTGGGTGACAGAATAATATGGGGATAAGGTGGGACAATCTCCATGCAACATAAGATTCCAGGCCTGCAAGCCTGAGTGATATTTTGGTCTTCCACACAAAAGCAGGAATAAGATCTGAAATTTAAAATAAAACTAGACGGTATTGGAAAGTCACCTTTGTTTAGAAGGACGAGGGTTATAAATGCTTCTAGGATGGATGGAGCCAAGGATGAAGGACTAAAACTGGAAATGGCAAAAGGAAACATATATACATTACCTAGATTGCACATACCTATCTTTGCTGCAGGAAACAGAGAGGCTGTGATCTGCTGTCTATCTAGAGAGACCAGATGGACAGTTTCTGACAAGCAAGACGAAAGGCATCCTGGAATGGGTAAAGAAGCATTCAGTCCAGTGAAAGCAAAGACCTAGACAGGCACTTCATGATGAGGACAGAAAGCCTTCTGCAGATCCAACCTGGAAACACCTTCCAGTCACATAGACCTACAGATGTCACACAAAAGGGTAGAAGGTTCTTAGTTTAATATTTGGGTTTAGTTTATCTATCTAAGATGATGATAAACATTGAGAGGTACTGTGCTGTCTGTTACTATGGTTATTCTTGTAGATGGCAGGGTGATTTTGTATGTTGCTTCCAGAGAAGAGGAAAAGTAGCCACAGGCGTGTATATGATGAAAGTGAGAAAAGCTTACCCATCTTTGGAGAAGTGATACGTAGAGTTAGTTGGGCATATTCATCTATGACTAGAAGATTTTCAGAGAAGTGAATCAGAAAAGTGTGGGGTTTCTTTTGGTTACATCTAGTTGGAAAAATTCTCAATGATTACCATAGGTAGCATTAGCAGCATGAGCTCTGCAAGACCCTGATAAGCAATGGGATGGGGTTTTTTTTGCTTTTACCACCTCAAAACTCCAGATAGCTGCACCGTGGAGGGAAGAGTGCAAGAGCCTGTACAGTGGGGCATAAGGCAGAAGGGAGATTCTGATCATATTGAGCTTCCACAGGACTTGATTGCACTCTACTAATTTGTCAGAAACAGTAATTACCAGTAGTGCCATCTACAGTGAACACCATCTGAAGGAATGGGAGGGAAGGACTAGTCATACATCTAAACTGTATGTTTTCTATGCAGCTGAGAAAGAGATACTGAATCTTCCAAAAGGTAATTCTCTCCCTCTCCATGGACATAGGGATCATGGGAAATAAATCTCTTAACCTAAGCACTTCAGAACAACATCAAAGTCAACTGTATGTTGCGTTTATCTAGTCGCTTGCCAAACTGGCATCTTAGTTGTTCACTTCCCAAGTGTTTAACTTTTAAAATAGCTATAAGATTATAAATATCCCTGCTTTCATGGACACAAAACCAGAAAAAATATAGAAATATTTTTATATCAGGTGGACCAATGCAGAATTGCAAATCAGAGAGCCTGACGTAGTTATACAACACCAAGCTTTCTAACAGTGGTCACCTACTTAGTTGCTGGCAGAGTAAGAGTAACAAGAAGTAATTTCTGCTGGTGAGAGATGGTAGTTCTTCAGTATGAAGAATGATTCTCATAGTTAATGTTAGTTGATGTATTTATCAGATTCAGAGACAGCATAAATGTCTAGACCAAAAGAATGCGCTGAGCTTTCACTCTCTCACATCCCATAGGTAGGAAGATACTGTATAATAGGATTATATGTGCCATATCTATTTTGCAGGCAAATAGAAGTCCAATGGGCTGCCAGTTCAGGCTCTACCATGATCTGTATGTCTGCACCAAAACCAAATATATTGGATCTGTGTCTACAGCAGCCTACTCATTGTTTCTTGCCTTTTCTTTCTTTCTTAAAACCTCTACAAAGGTAGACAAAAAAAGCCATTAGATTAACTAGTTAATCTGTATAAAACAGTAGGTATGAAATAGCAGGAGATTCAGCAGCATGATTTTCTCTTACTCTGATAGGAAAATTACCATTAAAAGCCACCATCACAATTTACAACGTGAGACTAGTGACTGTGTGTATAATAGTTACTCTACTTTTTCCGACCTCTTCATCCCAGAAGCACTATAGCATTGCAGTCATAATGCCATACTTACGGCTAAGAGGACAGGGCCATTGCAATACAGTACTCCTAAGGCATATGTGCTAATAAAGAAATGTGGTAGCTTAAATAATTTAGGCTAATAAATCAGTTTAGTTTTAGCTTAGCACTTGGCTACTGACATAATTTTGCCTATTCTCACGAGCCTATTCCATTTGTAGACACCGATACTAACGAGGTCAAGTTGTGCCTTCCTGAAGATAAGCTCTAACTTGGGCTTAATCACCTTGCTTTCCAAACACACATACTCGTAAACCATACAGATGACTTTTAAAAACTTTACATATTTTTTTTTTCTATGGATAGATTAAAAAGTAAGATTGTTTCAGTATAGTGAATTTTTTACCTAGATTTCTTCTCCAAGGAAAATTTGACAATATTTCCAGGAGCGTTCTTACAGGATAAAAGCTCATCCTGCTATCTTGAAATGCCTCTAAACAAGACCAAAAGGCAATCACAACAATATTTATTAGGTAGCATTACATTAGGTACATCTAGTAAGATGTCCCACCACTTTATACTATCAAAAGTCTATGCTGCAATTTAGTCTATGGATTTATTTTCAATGCATTCTTAATCATCAAGGGCTTGGATGGGATTAATGAGCTCATCTGTCCTCAACAGATGAAGTATGTGAGGTCACCAGGTTTTCACAAGTCTTGAAGATGATATGCTTCTGAATAGGCATCTTACTCTGAGTCCAAACAAGAAATTGGTGCTCCTGGCTAGCACATTTGCATAAGGCTTCAGCAAGAATACTCACTGCTAGCAAGAAACTCCACTATCCCAAGAAGGTAAGTGGCTTCACTTTTTAAAGACAGTTTTTAGTGTTTACTCACCACAACAAAAATGTTCTGTCATATCTACTTGGCAGGGGACTACACCACTGCTATTCAAAACTATTTTGCAATTGCAGCAGGCTCCAGCAATCCCTGGTGTTTGTGCAGCTATGACTCACTTTACCTGGGGCTTACACAGGGACTACTGCTCGGCATAACGTGGCAGTGACTCAAGGCCAAGAGATAGCATGAATGTGTCTTTTCCATTGGTGCTACATTCATTCCAAGGGGCAGATCTCATTCTGTTACGGAGCCAGTCTATGGAGCTACATCAAAGTCTGGGGACTGGCTAAAATACAGTCTCTCGTTCTTGCCATGATTCACCTAGAAAGCACAGCTGGACTTCAGGTAATGCTCACAACCCAGGCTATAAATGCCAAAACCTGCAGGCAGGATTTTATCAGAAGAGGACATAACAATTTACTGGAAGGAATTTGTAGAATCAGCAAAGGCAAGCAAGGTTCATGACAGGCACAAGGCTCTGCTGAAAGACACCACCAAAAAGAGTGACCGGCTTTATATTTTTCTGTCTTTTTTTTTGTCTTTGCATAAGATTTTCTACTCAAACCCTACACTTTTGATCAAGTGGAGTATGTGCAACCACCACTGAAATTTAATGACGTAGTTTAAGAAATTCTACAAAGTCACTGATATTATAGTAGATACTTTGTAGAAATTCTGGGGTGAGAAAGACACAAGTTGGAAAAATGGAAGTGGGGTACAGTCCTCCTAAAATAATATTTTCTTAGCAGAAACAGCGTGATCAAGGAGGAGCTGCAAACTCTTTTGTAAACAGACATCCAGGTCCTGGTATGGATTTGCAAGGAAGTGGGGACTATGAGAAAGAGCTGTGGAAGATGGATGGTGGAAATTCCTCAGGTATGAGACACACTGACAAATTCTGTGTGAATGGCAGCTTCTACTCAACACCTGTGATAAACCTATGACACACTGAGACTGCCAGCTATTAACATACTGCAGTCTTTGCAATACTTCCTAAAGAGGAAGGCTAGCCTCCAGATGGACAACATTTTGCCAGGAGCTAATGAGTATTTAATGGCGAAAAAAGATTGGTAGTTTAAAAGAAATACTTTAAAGCAAAGGAATTATGGAACAAAATAGATTAGAAAATTAATTTTAAATTACATTTTATTTTATTAAATCAGATTACATTATAATGATATTTTTCAGACTAAATAAAGAATCTATTTTACATGGCCAATACAGCGTGGTAACCGAGGTGAAGCCTCACGAAAACATGCAATGCTTTTAACAGCTATTAGGGAAATCAAAGACTCTCACATCCAGAGTATCATGTGCAACACAGCTGAAGTAGAAGATAATACAAGTATCACCAGTCTTGTCAGTGGAATTATTTTAGGCAATACTTTCAAGAGAATGGTTGAATTACCCCAGGGAAGGATCATACTCAAGAATAATAGAGTCATCAATGATACAAACTGAAGCAGCTGTTCCATTAGTCTCCAATCAAAAGGGTGAAATGGTATTGATAATCATAACTGATAATGACCTTCCTGAGAGCATATGATAAACCATAAGACAATTCTTCCACTTTTAAAAATAGTTGATTTCTATGTCATTCACTAGAATTATCTCTGCACAGCAACAATTTTTTGTCATGCTGGAATGATAAATTTTCAGCATATGCAGATGCTAGAATATGCAAATCAGTGATTAAAGACAACTGCAGAAGCAAGAGTTTGTCTAGGAGCAAAAGACCTCAGACTAAGGGTCTTCTAGTCCTACTTTCTGATACTGTTTGAGAGAGAAAAATAACTCTTCTCTAGGACATGTTAAAAAACAAAATCAAAGCACTTTTATATTGATGATGCAATGAAGTAGTTTTGAAAACGTACTATGAAATACATCTGTAAAAGATTAATAGACTTCTGCATTTTGACACAGTGGAATAAGCATTTATTCCTTCAGCTCTGTGCTATCTCACTGCTGCTTAATGTTGACATGTTTGATATCATCAGCAAATGATTACTGGTAATCAACAGCATTTTCTTTACACAATGTAGTGAGGACCTGTCATGACACACTACTCAGGAAGGCTGGGGTTGTCTTTTTTTCTTTTTTTCTCAATAATTAATCTTGGAAACAATGCTGGTTTTACATGATGCATTTTGACCTATTCTGGCCACTGCAAATAAATCTATTGACCTGACAGCTGAGTTTACACCAAGCTATATTGTAGGACAGTTCTGTTTGATTATGTAGTGAATACTCAATAACAATTAAAATAATGTGAAGCTCAGCCAGATCTCTGCTTATTTCCCTAGTAAGCACAGGAGATACTGATGATTGTGATGTATTCAAAATGGAAATTAAATCTTTGTTTTTTAAAGTGCCCTATAGTAGATAATAATGGGAAGATGGAGAAAGAACCTTAAGAAGAAAGATGGAGATGCAAAAGAAAAGGAGAAAATTAGTGCAACTTCAGAGAATGTATACCCTCTGAAAAAGACAGCAAAATACAATCTAATACACCAGAAAGCAGTCTCTAAATGTCTCAGGCTTTTGTTACAATTGAGAGGTCTACAGGTCAATCAATAATGATTACAGAAGTTCAGCAAGTGACATAATATATTGCAGAGAGAGTGTTAATGTTCTGGACAGCATTATATCACCCTTCTTTTAGATTTGCTATGGGATTGTGTTACCAAGAGTCTAAATTGGCATTCTGGAGAGAATGTTTTTGAATTATCAGACAGACTAGCCTTATGAAGGGACCTTTTTATGCCTTGTGCTTTGCAGATTAAAAAACTTCTTATACTCTAAGGAGGATTGGTCAGGATAGGGTATACGGAAAAGCCACTTTCAACTTTCAACAAAGGCTGAGCTAAGTATCACCGAATCTTTTTGAAACTGGAAAAAGTACAGACCACAGTCTTTTGCCTGCCCCATTATTTTTCATTTTCACATATCTTTGTCCTCCTGATCTGGCTGGAACAGTAAGTGCTCGCAGTAGTCAGGTAGAACAGCTGCCCTGTTAGCCTCTAACAAAATCAGACCAGACAGATAATCAAATATTAGTCTCCTGAGAGCACCCTATAAGCCATGAAACAATTCTTATTCTTACCATTTGCAGGGAATTTCCATCCTAGCTGGGGACAAGAAGAATAGAGGAATCAGCAAAAATAAAAGAGTTCTTTGGTATATGATTTCAAAGTATGGGAGCACCTACATTGACAGGCTGATTTGCCATGATTCATGCCGGGGTCCTAGTCCTCTAATAATTCACTGTGGCTTTGGCTACGTTGGCAAATACTGTGGTGAAATACAAGCAGGTCTTCAGAGAGAATTGCTTGGCACTGAGAACCCAACACGCACAGTAAGTGTGTTTGCGGAGGGGGAGTTACATTAGACTGGCACTGAGCTAGTCCCACAGACTGAAGACGCATTAGTGCTGGAGCACAGTAGGTTCCAGCAGACCTGGAAAGCACCTCCAAAAAGATGCTGCAAGTATTTTCATATGCTCCAGGGACTCTCTGTTATGCCAGCTAAGGCTCAGTAGGTGGAGATGATTGGGAGGCTCACTTTGAAGGCACGCTCTTCATTTGAACTGAAGTGCCAATGTATATAATGTACTCTCTATACATCTGCACCACTGTGGTTCACTGGGTTGAACTATGTTGCTTCCTTGCCAGTGAAAATAGAGCGTAGACTGGAGAAGAGTTTGAACCAGTGCTCACCTCCTGCCCATGACATTGAGGTAGTCCAAGCTGGACTTAACTTCCTAGATGAACTAGAGTGCATCTTGGTGCCCGAATCCCCTGTAAGACTCCTTGCCCTGCCTGCGGCATACACATGCCTCATACTTGAAAGTATCCCTCTTCTCCTCAGTCACCATATTCCCTAGCAATATCTGCTGTCTTCGAAGATGTGTCTTGGCAGATGGGAAATCCAGGCTCCTGAGAAATCCAGGGTCCTGGCCTCTGTTTTCTGAGGCATTGTTCTGACAATTTCTGAAATTGTCTGAAAGGTGAGGGAGAGGCAAAGGTGAAATTGTGCTTTTAGGAAGAAGAAGAGGGAGGGATTGTGGATTTATGCCCTGTAAAAGAGAAAGAATCAAAATGTATTTATTTGCTCTTTTCTGACTCATGTTGAAAATACTTGGAGGTCTAGCGAAAGGCAATGCCAATAGTCATAGACCAAGGGAATACTTGTGCTTTGAAGTCATCTTTCTGTACCTAAGCACTTCAGCCTAGTTACCATAGATCTGCCTACACTTGCAATTTGTTTTTCATTTCGTCATATCTTAAATGGAGAAGAAGGGTAACATGCTAAATGTAAAGGAATATCATCTTACATGCTCTAACCCTTCCCCTCTCCCTTGGATGCAAAGATGGGTGCAGTCTTATCCTTTCCTAGATCCATCATTCTCTACTTGAGATTACTTCTCTCGTTTAAGTGCCGCTAAAGTCGTACTGTTAGTAATCATTTTAATGAATAAGATAAGTGAGTGAGCAGTTAAATAAATGTATCGGAGATGAAATCTTAATTAAAATGGTATTTAGCTATGGGAAGTGAGAGTTTTATAATTTATTTTCTATTAAGATGTTGACTGTTTCAATGAACGCAATTATTTTGTGGTTTTAATCACAGTATGAAAGCTCCACTGAAGTTATGTTTCTGCATCTTTCTGTTCTCCTTCCATGGATACCCACCATCCTCATATTTAAAGGCCCATTTTAAGGCCAGTGCCAAAATGTTTGCACTCATTTTCTTTGTTCTTGACATGTTTTTTACATCTATTGCAACAGCAGGCTACTGTGCTGTTTAGGTTACCTTTCCTGAATTTTATTAAAGAGTGAATGTTCAGGTAGGATTAAGTGTGATTATGCATATTTAAAACCACCTTCTCAGAATTGCCCTGAGAAGAATGGAACTGTTTTCATTTGGGCTGCAGGCTTAAAGTACTGTGCATGTGACTCTGCACTTACATTTGTGCTTACTCAAATGCAAGCACATAAATCTCATGTGCATACATTTTGAAGATGTCCCCGCCCGTTGCAGGGGGGTTGGACTACATGACCTTTAAAGGTCCCTTCCAACCCAAACTATTCTATGATTCTATGAATCTAGAGGGCAAGGTGCACAAAGGAAAGTGCTTTGCGCATCCACAGTTAAGGTCTGCATAAGTAACTTCACCAAAAAAGCGTTGCGTACATTTGAATCTACCCTTTTAAAGACATGGCTGCAATGGTCCTTGAGCTCTTGCTATTGTATATGGGTTTTTTTGGTGGAGGGCAGAACACCACAATAATTTTCTGTTCACTCTCCACGCACTGGATGACTTTGCTCTCAGTAGGATAAGTGCTCCTTCCAGAACTACCTGAGTGAGGACCATCAACTTTCCTCAAGCACAGTGAACGAAGATGGGTCACCACCTAGAGCTAGATTTTCAAAGCTCTTTATGCACTCAAAGCGATATGCAGGCACACAAACCTGCCATCAAGTCTCACATGCTCCTGTCAGGAAAGTAGTTATGTCCAAGAGAAATACAGCAGATGTGTGAGGTCAACACACCTTTTAGGTTCCTCTGTGGTCTTGAACAATTAAATTTTGAAGAATCAAAATGCTTTTCAATGCTAGGCATGAAGCCTGCCAGGTGAAAAATACAGTGATGAAAGCTAGTTTTGCTTCTTTTTTTTTTTTTTCCTCCTCCTTCTATTTGGACTTCAGCTTTAAGCATGAAAATTCTTTCTCATGTAATTTTAGATGCATTACAGATTGTAGGAACCTTGAAGTTGAATAGATGGCTTCCAGACAGGAAATCACAAACTTATGCTAAGTGCCTTTGCTCCTTTTACAGTGCCAGAGGGTTAGGTGTATTTGTATGGAATCCAAATCAATTCCTACACTTTTAAGAAATTAGGAAAGGGCTGATCTACCCTGACTGTATTTTAGAGGACTTTTACATTGCATTTGATTATTCTGTTATCTTGCAGTCCTCAAACCTGGAGGGTAAAGAAAGATTTCAGATGAGCTTGGGCAGAATTTAGGTGCTGGGCTGCTCAAACTAGCACTTTTCTGGGTGTTTGTATGGTGCTGCTCTTCAGTCCTGAAGAAATTTCACAGTTAAAAAGAAATGCTTTCTCTGGATCTTCCACTATTAGTAGCAGCAGAGCTGAGAGTTGAGATGAGATTTTACATTTAGGTACTTAAAATCTTTACCAAATCCAACCCTTGAATTATTTTTGTCTTTCTGTTTGCCAGCATACCATCACTTCCCATTTTATAATTATTTTTCTATACTCTGACAAATTAATCAGTGTTCTCTAGTTTTTTTTTGTATAGACTTAACCAAACAAAAACTTTCATCTGTAAACTTTTCTATTTCTTGTCTTTAAAACCATTACTTCAGTGAGGAATTAGTTAAATAAAATAATCTCAAGAGCAGATTCATAAGAGCTCACAATTCATCTTCTTAACGTGGAACGTTAACCACTCTGACAGTAGTCTCAAGTAGTTTCTGAAAGATGTCATTACTGTCCTACTCATCCCATAACTATGCAGCTCCTTTAACAAATAACTGATGGACTTAAAAAGGTTTTGAAAGACAGTGAATTATGTAGCCCTGTTCTTCTATTCACGGACTCATTAAATATGACTGAAGAAGTTAGAGACACTGGCTTTCCTTTGCAGAAGCCATTCTGGTTTGTGCCTCTTTAATAATAACAGCAATTTGAATCCTACAGTTTCGCTTGTACATCAACATTGTTCAATTTGCTGTTTCTGAAGTGATGCCTAGCAGGTTAGAAATGCCGCTGGTGACCCCTTTATTCACCTCTGTGCTTTTTTTTTAAAGACAGTCCTCCCACTCTCAGCAGGAGAAGATGATTTTAACCAAGAATTTAAAGATTGTTGTTAGGTCAGCTGCTCCCATACCAAGTGGCTGATGAATATCATCAGGCCTTGGTAACTCACTGTCCTTTATTTTATTAACCTGCATCAGCATCTCCTTCTTTTGACACTCACCTAGGTAATTTCCCCAGCTTTTCTTCAATATCCTCTTTTCCATTTCCCAGTTTTCCTTTATTGTTTCTTTTGTTCCTTAGGAATACAGGCTATCTGAAATTATTTATTTTCCCTCAAGTTTTCTTCTAGTAGTTAAAGATTTTTTGTAATTTTTGCTTCCTTTCTGCTTTTCAAATTTTTTATACCTATTTTTCATCTAGTATTTTACTTACTTATGGAACAAGTTCTTCTCTAGTTTTGAGAGGGATGGATTTCTATTGTTTACATTAAAGTACAAGGAAAATTCAGATTTGGGACTATCTGAAACCAGTTTGTCTTGATATCATCCTTAGTCTTGTGTCAGTTGAGAAATCTCACTGGTGCTGATTTTATTTTAAATTATTTTTAATGGCACTTTTATGTTCCTTAGCATTCTAAACCCAGAAATCAAATGAAAAAATTTATTCTGTCACTATTCACGGTACATGTTACTTTAGATGTAATCCTCCACCTCCTTCAGTGCTAGCAAGCTGCTGGACCTAGACAGGGGTGAAATTAAAGGTTTTTAAATAGATACTCCAAACTGCTCATGTAGAAAGATGTCTTGTAATTCTGTAAGTACCCTTAAACTTTTTACGTCAAACTTTCTCAGTAGTCACATTAATTACGTAATATATATTTGGTGAGAGGATGACATTTATAGACTAGTAAAGAGTTTTAATGGCTCCATAAACATCAGAACACAAAGACATAAGAAGAGTTCATTGCATATTTTGCAGAACGCAGTCAATTTGACAGATCAATCCGTAATAAACCTAAGGGCCATGGCTATTTTCAGGGCAAAAGGACTTCCCAGAGAGAAAGGGACTTGGGGACGGGCTGTGCCTATTTTCTTGCTGAAGGGGACAGCAATCCTGCTCCTTGGAGCCAGTACCACCAGCTGCAGCAGGGGAGCCGCTTCTGCACTTACTCTGTAATAAATGCATATTCGCTCCTCTGAGCTCATGCCTCTGCCATCATGCTAGGACGCTGCCTGCTGTGTTAATCCACCAATAAAGAGACCTCAGGTCATACAATAATATGTGCCTTTACCTCTGCCAGCACCCCCGGGATTGGCTATTAATTTTCAAGTCGTTGAATTTTCACTTAATGTACTGCAGCTCTCTGAAGCATGGTGAGTTTCTTTAACCATTAAAGCAGCTGTAAGCTGTATATATAAAATTATAACCAGATGATGACATGTAAAGCAACAAGGCAACCCAAAACAAAACATTGCCCTTCATCGGAATAACCGCTGAAAGGGCAATTATTTAAATTTCTATGCAGTTACATCTTGACTCAAAGGATGATGATGACTATCGCTGGTTTGTTCTTTATGCTGAGAATCACGCAACGCGGGTTATTCCGGGAGTGCCCCATAGAAAACTGCAAGGGAATCTCCCGGGCGAGGGAATTGGCGTGAGGAGGGATTCAGGGCCCATCCGACCCTAAATCCGTGCAAAGCAAACCGCTTTATTTAAGCGCTAGTCCCGCCGGGA
>NW_009610022.1:0-1233 GCF_000690535.1 Cariama cristata
GATAATGGGAACAAGAGAGGGGTGGGGAGAGAGGGAGAGATTGAGCGCAGCAACGAGGAGGAGGATGGGGAGATGGAGTACAAGAACCACAGGAACAGCGAGATGAAGCAATAAATAAGAGAGGGTGAAACCAGGGGGAAGGGAGGGAAGGGACCGAGCAGGGAAACAGGGTCAGCAGAGAGGGACAGAGCGACGGAGGGGGGGGAGTTTGCAGTGATAAGAGACTGGAGAGAGGGAGACAAAGAAAACAACAAGAGGGGGACGAAATAGAAATCTTTTTTTTTTAAATAAAGGGACAGGAAGCCGGATAGAGGCAGTCCTAGAAAAAGACATTAAAAAGCGAGAAACACAGGCAAGACTTAAAAATTAATTAAACGTCAGATGGATAGAGTGAGAAATAGAAAGGAAACAGGACAGAGGCAGGAGATTTTAATAAATCATCACAGCGTGCTATGTAGAGGGAGATTCCAAAGAAAATAAAGAGCAATGGCTTACATGAAACACAGGAAAGAAAAAAGTGGGAGAGGGGACTAGATGATCAATGGAGACACAGGAATTAAATTTTAAAAGCAATAGGGTACATGACAGGAAAGAATTAAAAACAAGGGAAAGGGACCTAGGTAAGAAAATTTCAAAGGCACCAGGGTAAGGAAAATGGAACACCAGTTAAATTGGGAGAGCAAACTGGATAAAAGATGGGAGAGAAAGAAAGATTCAAAAGTGACGGGTTACTGACAGACAGGAAAGAACTGAAAAACAAGGATAGGGAGCTTGTTAAAAGTAAGATATACAAGGAAATCTGAAAATTCAAAGAGGTTCAGGACAGTCAGCAGAGAACTAAAAATGGGACAGCAGGCTAGATTACCAGTACGTATAGAAACTCCGTTTTAAAAGCCAAGGGATTAAGAGAGGGAAAAATTAAACAACAGAGACATACAAAGAAAACTTACAAAGCGAAGCACAGGCTGCAGGACAGACAGGAAAGAATGAACTTCCACATACCCGTTATGTAAAAGATGAAGACTATAAATTGCATCTCTAGTAGGGATGGAAATCAAAGAAAGGAGACGTTTTCTACAATAACTTTTGTTGACAGCGAGGCACATTCCAGTTTTCAGTTCAAAAATCAAATTAGATCTGTCAGCCCACAGTCAAGGTCTCAAAACTTTGACAGATTTTTTTCTTTTATTTTCTAAAACAGGAATTAACTGCAGACGCCCAGCTGCTCTCCGT
>NW_009610023.1:0-6713 GCF_000690535.1 Cariama cristata
TCCATTACTGAGTGGACCGTGACAAATACCTTTTAAAAATACCTGGTCTAATGTGGCATTTCATGAGTGTTCATTTTGTGAGTTGGGTTTTAATGTTTTCAGACTTTCACAGTATGAATTGGCAGTGTGAGGCTGACATGGTACCTTATGGTTTTCTCGGTTTAGACATATAGCTGGTCATTTTAGCTATATATTTTCCAGGCTGTTTTGGAATTCACAACTTGTAATCAGAAATACCATTGTAGGCACAGATAGAGTGTTATGTGGGATGGAATTGTACAGGTTTGGCTTGGAATGTCTCCAAGAGGGGGGTGGGGTGGGGAAGGAAGTCTTGGCTTCTTTGGAGGCAAAGATGAATAATGGATTGATTCAGTCTTAGTCCAGGTCGGAGCTTCTCCCTGTTTACTCAATGACTTCTCTCTAAAATCTTTGACTTCTTCAGCTAAATCCAAATATCCATCTTTTAAATAATTATTATGATTTGTGACCATCTTTTGTGCTTTCAATTCCTATGCTTTCTGTCAACGCAAAAACTTATGCAAGATCCTCTTGAATACTATCAGGTAAAATTAGGTTAAATAATTTAACCCACCAATGAAGGAGGCTTATGTTAACCCTGATCAATCTTCTAAACCAGATTAGGACTGACTCACATGATATTTTCCATTGACAGTTACAGAAGAGTAGTGAGCAACCAGAAGTAAAGCATCTTTCCTGGCACAAACAGAGCTAGAAGAAGACACATCTATGATTTTAGAAATCCCCTTGATTGTGCACAAATTAAGGTCAAGAGTAGAACTCCAGTAAATTTTCTGTGATGAAGGGTCGGCCTGGCAGCTTTCTTGTATGACTCACGCAGTGCACAAATCGAAGGGAAACACTTAAACCTGTAGTGCTTCTAAGTGGAAAGCTACATATTGTTCATGCATAAATATCTCTTTGAATAAACCTTGCTATAGTTCACAGTGAATACACAGATATTGGATGTCTGTGCATGGCTAACAGCACTAGAAGCCTGAGTGCTAGTAGCTGTAGACACATTTTGTCAGAGCAGGTTAAAGGGCACATCCATTTAATTCAAGTCCAATAGCGGCAATTGGTTTTACTTGTAGTAGAAGTCGAGCCGACAGAGAGCTTTTCCTTTTGTTATTTCAAAAAAAGTTGCTTCAAACAGAAAGCTTTTGCTTTAATGTCCTAAGAGGAGGCTAATTAAAAGAACTTGTCAAAATATTTGTTGAAAAAACTTATCCTGTTAAATTTTTTGAGCTTAGGTTTTCAAGACTTTCTTCAGTGTTACAGAAATGTTGCCTACCTTAACTTGGCATTCCCCGATTCTTGGTGTGTGAAATTTCTTGTAGAAGGGATAAACCAAATTTTTAAGAAGTAGCTTGTCGTTGTTAGAAAAACCAACATCAAAGAGCGCGTAGAAAGAAATGAAGGCAGAACTCTGATACTATTTACATTATCTGCAGCGTGCCTCTTAGACCTATTCACATGGCCAAGCAGCTTACATTTTCATAACTTAACCAGAAAAAGCCATGGCTGATCCAATCAAATTCTGGCAATAGCAGGAGGTGGCAACATTTCTGAGACTGTGAAATCTCACAGCTGAAGGACACAAGGTGGGAATGGAAGCCATTTGGAGGGGAAAACTTTGCAGTAAGTTTCAAGAGATTCTTCCTTTAATCAGTTTATTTTTTGTCAAGAGGAAATGTGCTGAACAAAGGAATCAGGCCTTGATTGCACAACTAGACCTGCATGATTGAACCCTGCACAGAGGCAGGGATCCACTCTCCTCAGTCAAATATCCTTCAAGACTAGATGTCTTCCCATGTCACCAGTCTGTTTAGTTAACTACTCAAAGAAGCAGAGAAAGTAGCACTGTAAGAGTTCTTCTTAGTTTTTTATATTTAATTTTATTTAACTAAATTTAAATAACTTTTTTTTTTCTTATCCCTGCTACTAGTGCCCTATCACACTGCTAATACAGGAAATATGTTTCAGCTTTTCTAACCAATTCAATGGGAATACAACTGGTCACCTATCCTACCATTCTTCTGTCCACTGTTATAACGAGAGGAGTGCCTTTTTGTAAAAATATTAGACAAATATAAGGACAAAACACACTATACATAAATTTGACTGCAGATTGATAATCACTTCACACATTGTGTGGGCTGCATAGATTTCCTTCATACCAGTAACTAACCATGTTCTCCTAATCCTCATGCAGAGAATTGACAACATCTAACCAATAGTACGGCCTTCTTGTTTTACTGCTAATACAGATGTCATTCATCACCAGGACTGCCACCTCCAGGGAATTCTGAACGTATGGAAAGACCAAAGCAAATTCAGTCAGGACTCTCCTTGAGCCTATCTCTTTGAATCATATCCCTTGATGAATATTTCAATCAATTAGCAGGCAGTTTATTTTGTTCACATTTTTCACAAACCCTGCTGAGTTTTAGCTGGCTCCCCAGATGGAACACATCTGTTAGCAAGGACTAACTCAATTGACCTAATTCAGAGCTACTGCAGGTTTCTAGAACTGAGAAACCATCACGGTGGAGTCACCCCTCCCTTCTAACAAAGAAGGGAGAGGACAGCATCTGGAAGATCTTATTGACTGCTTGGATCAGGCTTCTGTCTTGAGCCTTAAGACTGGCTTACTAGTATACCCTTACTGGTAAAATCTTTTTACCTTATTATCACATATATGGCTTAAATCCATGTGTGACGTGTTTAGGAAGGGCTGTTCATTTGCCCTCGTTGAGACAAAAAGGTACATTTGTGTGGAGATAGAGAATTAAAGATAGCAATGCATGTTCTTCAGAGTTCTTCAAGCTTCTTTGCCATACCTTGTCCATTAACGGGATCCAAGTGTCCATTCATTTGCACTTCCATGATTGTATTAACCTTTCTTTAAAAATAGACATAAAACTCTGCAGAATTGGAACACTCTTTACCTTCCTTTTGCAGAAGTGTGAGTAGGATATTCACTATTCTGAATGGTCATTTTCTGGAGCATATTAGCTTGTTGCATTTCTTCCTGAACTTGAGACTGTAGGCTACCAATAGAGTAAGACAAAACAGTTTTCTGGCTTCTACTCTTCCTTTTTCCTTCCTATGGTCAAACCTGGCTAATGCAGTGGTATACATAGATGACATGGATCACATTTGTACTGCATGGTGATCCATAGTAGTTATTAATGGTAAAAATGATCCAGAAACCTTATTAATATTGTTGGAAATACAGTACAAACAGCTGAGGCAATGGTACTTTATTGGAAAATTATAGCGGTTATTTTGGGGAGAAATGAGTTTTCATTTCTCCTAAATTTCCTTTAAAATTAACAAGTTTTCATTGCACCCTATGCAAAAGAAAAATGAGTGCCAGCTTTCTGAATTGCAGTAACTGAGTCCCTGCCTCTTAGGTAACTCACAGATTATGTTGCCAGTTTTGTACCAACAAAACAATTCTGTACTGAAAGTCTCCAGAGATTTTAGGCCACATTGCTGTGCTTACATGGCTGAAGGTGACCTTTGGTATAAGAAAGGCTTCAGTCTATGATTTCCAAAAGTTCAGTGGCAGTGATAACACAAGTTTTGGAGACTACTAGCAAAGACTAAAAGTAATTTGCTGCAATTCAGCAAAATGATTGAACATTTAGACTCCTTTTTAAAGTTAGTCTTCACTGCTGGTTTAACATCAGAGAGTTAGTTCTCTGAAGTGCATCCAACTTGAGGGAGACTGAAAACAAAAATATAACACTTGTGTTCAACCATATGTCACACTGAAATTTCCGGGAATTATGTAAGCATCTCTGTGTGATTTGTTTCACAGAATGAATTGTAAGGAAACTTTATTACAAGGCCAAATACAAATTACTTCTGGGTACAAGGCAAAGTTGAGGTGATCATAACTGGAGGCAAAATCATGATAACATGCACATTAAGGCTTTCTCTGTGTAGGCACAGAGGTGAATTTACTAGAAAAACATGAACTCCAGGTATCACTGACACATATGACATGGTACAGTCACTTGGCTTCAGATTGGCACTGTATGTCTGCATGACATAGGAATGAAGTATAGTACACTACTTACACTATAGATGTATTTCCAGATAAGCCTTACAGTAAAGTCAAATGCAAAAAGATTAAAACAAAGGACTTGTAAACAATCATATTATGCAAATTAGTGAGCAAAATAAGCAACACAGAGTTTTTTAATTAAGTAATCTGCTTGTTTGTCCTTGTAACTTATGTACTCAAGTTATCAAAGATTGTATGTCAAGGATTTCAGCAAGATAACCCCAAAATTCAAATTTTCAAGATAACTGGAAAATAAACAAAACTATAACTCAGTGTACACAGGTAATTACATCCCAAATCTGAGCTACATGATTGTAAAGTAGTATGTCAAAAGGCAAATTTTTGTGAGAAGCGAAAAATCTTCAGTCAAAGTGTAAGGCTATAACTTTCATTTTTCTTCTTCTTTTTTTTTTTTTTTTTTGAAAAATTAGCTATTCAGAACCTTGTCAATTAGAATTTTAAAGTGAAGTCAGAAAAGAATTGTGATCTATAATAAGGCTTAAAATCCTTCCCATGCGTTTTGGGAACAGATATAGAAATATTTCCTCCACTACAGTAGCCTATTGATGAGTTACGATCTTATGAACAAAGGATTTTTCAGTAACTTCAAGGATCAATATATGGAATTTTTCAGGCAAATCCGTAGTACACTGGCATCTTTTCCTTCATTTATTAGAATGCTTTACCTTGATTAAAATAAAAATTTTGTATGTGTGTCATGGTTAAAATTACAACTAATTCCCATGATAATGATTGAAAACTGTACTATACAAGTATGCTTTTATATGGTATCTGTTCCTCCTCTTATGCTCTGAAGTTAAGAACCATGTCAAAACTTAGTAAAGGTTCCAATTCAAACTGTTTTCCATCTACTTCTTAAGAAGAAAGTTATCAGTAGTATTGCCATCGACTCTTTAGTTTACATTGCAGTGAAAGTAAGCCTCAGGAGATGTAACAGTTAGATTGTAAAGATTTCTGCCTTGCGCTAATTCCTACTGGAATCTACTTTTTCCAGTAGGAACTGGATCCTAAGAGTATGATGTTATTCTCAGTGAATTCAGTGGAACGATTGAGTTTCAGTCTCCTGCCGAAAACTGCTGTCAACAGATAATTCATTTCGTTACATTGCATAACAGTAGCCCAGTTTGCATCAACAAAAATGTTCTACTTTTGTTGCTAGAAGAGGATTCTCATTTCTGCCCCTGAAAACATAACGACTTCATGATATTTCAAAAATTAAATCACCATTCTGAAAAAGGTTGATACAATTTATTTGTAGAGTTCATAGCTTTAATTATTTAGTAAAATCTCACTCTTCAGTGCAAAAGGGACCTCTTTCTTTTCAAACACCTGCAGTGCATGCAGACTAAATAGGAACATGACATGCTCCAAAGCACAAAATAAATGCTTGCTTGAGTAGAATACAGTAATTTTGAGGAAGTGGTAGTTCAAGCTGCCAGAAGTCAGACCACTTATGCACTTAGGTAGCTCATCTTGATTTTCAATGACCTTTCAGTCAGTGAGTGCAGTGAGTGCGCCTAATTTTCAGTTAATTGAAAAATGAGTATTTGACATTAACATTTTTATCTCAGAGATGACTTCTTAACACTCCAAAATTAATCCTAAAATGGTCATGGCACCAGGTTTTTATGAAAGAAGATGATAAAGCCAATCTGTGCAATATGTAATTCCAGTAGGAGATTATGAACATTTAGTTCAACAATCTGTGAATTTAGCTTTACTAATGAGAATGGTCTCCATACTCTGTTATCTTTTGTCTTGAAGCATAACTCTCATAATTGTGAACCCCAAGACTGCTGGATAATTCATTGGTCTTTAACGATCTTTCTTTCTACTGGAAGCTGTCCTTGACAAAGTAGATTCTAGACCAGCAAAATTGGTCTACCAATTAGTTAAATAGGTAAGAGGTGTCAGATAATGTCACAGATAAATGCCAGATCAGGGAGTATTTTGATAATTTCATTTGAAAGGATACTCCAGGTGGAGGGGAATCATCAGGTATTACTTCCATCAGTCATTTCAGGGAGGAAGATGGGAAACACATAAAAACCAGACTACAAGTCTGAGAAGTTAATCTATTTAAGGAGTCATGTGCTTAAAAGAGGGAAGAAGAAGATCAGAAAGGAGCAAGGAGCTCCAGAAAGCTCTCATACAAGACTGGAGGAAGCACAAATCCTGTGAGGAAACTGAGACAAGGAAGTGCACGCAAATATTTGTTTGCTTTCTTAAGATCTGCTTACCTTTTCTACTTTCCAAAATAAAGAACATGGCCTGGATTAATTCTGCTTAATTAACATGACTGAATAGGAGTACAATCTCCCAATAATCAGCAGAGCACTGTGAAAAAAAATGCTAATGCTGCCATCAGTCTGATCTTTGTTAAACTGAAGTGACCACTCATAATCCTCATCTTTGTAGATAAATTGTCTAGGGACAATATTCTTAGAACGTAGTTACCTCAGATATGTACTTACTATTAAGTAACAAAAATCCAGTCCTCACTGTTTCAGATCTCCTATTTATGAAATCTGTGTGTTGCCACATGTCTCTAGAGCAGCAAATGGTAAGCTACCACCTCTTTGGATAATACTTTTTG
>NW_009610023.1:6744-16744 GCF_000690535.1 Cariama cristata
GAAAGAGTGGAAAGAAATATGACTCCTTGTCGAGATCTGCAACCCTGCAGCTTGTTCTTTGGTAGCATAGCCCTGGCTGCTGAGAGTGAGAGCTTCCTTTGTCCTGGCACATACACTACTATCACTCAAGTTTACTCTTGTAGGTTGGTGGGAAACATACTGCAATTTCTAAAAATCCCCAAGTTCTACCAGATTGCAGACATCCTAAGAGCTATTTTTGTTAGTGTTCCTCAGTATGAATTCACTCAGTAGTGAATGCAGCATTTGGTCTCATTACTTTGGGAGTTACCTCCATGACTATAGTCCATGAAGCAAAAGCAAGTTTTATTCTAATGAAGGAAAGTGTTAAAGACCTGACTACAATTTTTGAAAGGAAATTAAAGAAGGAAATACAAAACAGTGGCAAACAAATCTCTGTGATTCTTAACACTGAAGAATTTTCTTAGATATTCCAGGGTGGGAGCTTCACTGTCCTGCCAAATTGTTCCTTCACTCCTTTAAATTCTTCCAGACCTGCATAGCTCTTTTTCTGAGTTCTTTCTTCTTTTTTTTTTTTTTTTTCCCTTTTTCCTTCACATTGGGATCTACTTGCCTGTCATTCCTCTCACTTGTCTCAGAACAGCCCTGAGTCTTTTCTGCAAGAAGGATTCAGCTTTTGTAACAGAGAGATCTTTACAAAGTTAGACCCTTGATTTTTTGATCTCACCTTTTAATGTAAAAGCAACCTTCAGTTCCTCACCACTGGACCAAGGTGGGATGCGGATCTGAGTTTTATTTCTGTGCTGTAGAAGTACTGTCTTATTCAGATAAAAAAACTCCACTGCAAATGTGATGGATACTCATGATCGTTTCTTAAAACAAGACATATTAAGCGCTTGGATTTTCTTTTGATTTTTTTCTTCAACTCTTTACACACTGTTTTTCTGAGGATCTAAATCAATAAATGAATGAAAAGTGTTCATGTAGGAATGAACTTTAAATATTAATGTCTTTCGTTATCATAAGCAGAAAAAGACACAATAGAATTATACCTATTATACAGTACAGAAAGCACTCTATCTGCAATTTTACAGAACGTATTCAGTATTTAGTAATTGAAAAATTTGATCTGGAATTTACTATTGAAGGAAAATCTAAATCAGATAAAGGTAAATTTCTGTTCTAAGCTGAGAGACAGTAAAACTTGTAAGATATTACCAAGTGATTAAAAAAGGTGATTATATCCTACCTTTTGCCTATGTAAGGATTTGTTTGATTGAAAAGAAGTGTTCTACTGAAACTGCAATTACACTTTAATACTAGTGATATTGCTATTTGCACTTTTTATTAATGGAGAATGTGTTATGAGCAGAAAAAGTTGATTCACAATTGGCAAAAATTGTATGTAAGAAGAAAATAGTATACAATTTAATTCTAAAATTTTAATAAATACTTAAAGAAAATAAAATTACTTTGGGAGCAACTGTTAGTTTGTGATTATCTATGGAAAACATCTCCAAGAGTACAGTGACTGTGATTTGGTTGGAATCAAATAAGATAAAGTTTCAGGATTTCCCTTTTGGGAACTTTTAAGTCCCAAATTTAAAACCCCTGAAATTTGAAAATTGGAGTCTCTGGCCCTAAAGCAGTCCAGGTAGCAGATTTACTCTAGAGTATTTGTTCCCCGTTAACCCACAAGACAACTAAAAGATATAACAGATTACTTCTGTTATAACCCATGCCTGGAAATGGAAAAAAAAGAAAGAAATCAACTGATCTAAACCTGTTGATTCTAAAAATGGATCATTTTTCCTCAATTTCAAAAAATAATATTCTAAAAAATGGCCAGGAACCTCTGCAGAGATACTTGAAGCATAATTGGTTTTGTTCCGTATTCCTGTATAGAATGTGTTTTTGTCAGGGATAATGACTTCTGACAGCTTTTTGATTCCTAAAAGATGGGTATCTTCCCCTCAACTCCTCACCGTGCAGGACCTTTGAATGCAGCAGCTTTGGCTTACTTGCTTGATACTTTAGTGAGTCTCTTCAGCTTATTAAACCCACAAAAAAATTAATTCCCTTTCCAAAAAAATTCATTTAAACATTACCACATGCTCATAATATAGCATGTAGTCACACAGTAATAGCTTACTAAAACAGTTATCAATATGAATGAGGATTTGTAGAGTTTCGCAAATTTATCCAAGGAGGTACCCTGTCAGTAAAATGAAGACTAATTTCAAAGAATTTGTAAAACCCAAACTCTGACCAAAGAATTTTTTGATAGCAAAAAACCAAACTAAAACTGGACCATCTGTACTACTTGAGCCATCTTCCTTTCCCTTCCAGAAATGGAAAGAAACCGTAGCACAAAATGACAGTCAGTTTCTCAGAAGCACAAGGGTATTTTTAAAAAGGGATTTCAAGTTTTTCTTGGTTTCAGCTTTGTTGGAGTCTCTCTGAGAAGGGTACTTCATGTTCTATTTCAGCACACCCATTGGAAGGAATCAAGTAGAGAGGCACATAATAATATCACAAAAAGCAGGGTGTGTAAAAGATATTAACACAAAAAAAATCACTTAAAATTCATCAGAACTATTAAAGGATCTGGATTAAATTTCGTTTTGTAAGAATTTCATTATTCCAAACTATACTTTAAGGTTATTTCATTACAACTGTAACCAAACTCACATCTATGTATCTATTATCTCCCTTCTGTTACTGAATTTAAAATTATATATTTAAGAAATGACAGAATAGATGTCATCCTGATGTTTCTGATGTAGCAGCTATTCTCCAGCAATGTAAGAAATGTGTATGTGTTTAAATTTCAGCTATTAACTTTATTTGCATTGGAAAGAGTATAAAATTGTTTAGGACAGTTTTGAGTTTATTTGGGTTTTTTAGACTATGTTCTTTTCCTAGTCTCAGGATCTCAATCCCATAGTCCTATACTTTGTTTTCTGACTACATTCTTTCTATGAATATTTTCTAAGTAGAAAATAAACCTTCACCTTCTTGAGACAGGACATCAGTTTGTTAATCTTCAGATATGTGTCCTTGTGTTGTTGTTTTAACTTTCTAAAACATCTAGGTGACAGCATCAAGCAAAACTGTGATTTTTATGAGAGTCCTAGATACAGTTATTAATGAGAATTTAAAAAAAAAAAACAAACAAACAAACAAAAAAAAAAAAAAAAAAAAAAAAACAACAAAAAAAACCCCCAATATTTGGGGCTGGGTTGGAAAGGTTATGCTGTAAGAAGCAAGAATGAAAAAGGAAAAAGAAAAAAAGGTGTTATCATATTTCTCAGCCTCTCGAATCTCCTTTAAAAGATAAAACTGTGGGCCATAGGGTTTTATCAGGCCACATTTCTTGAAGTTTTGAAAGAAATCTGATCTTCCATTATTAGTTAAATTGAAGTTGATTTCTTTTTTTTTTTTTTTTTACAATAGGGAGCTTTCATTCACATTTTTGCTGTTTGTATTATCTTGATGCATCAAGTTGTTCAAAAACCTGTACTTCATTTTTTTTCTGTTATTTAGGTACTGCACCACCAAGAGTCCAGTCATTGTCCTTACATTATATGTATATTTTCCTTATCATTCTCATTTACTGAATAGCAATGTCATTTGAAATCAAAACTTTTCCAGTTTGTAGGAGTGATAAAGCACTGGAGAGGGGTGGATTCATTTTATTAGATAAAATGGCTTGTTTTACTTAATCTGTGACACTATTCTGTATTTTTTGTCTTCTGAACGCTTATCAGTCTTAAGCCAACAGAATTCCTGCATCTACATCCAGATGTGATCAAACTGCAGATTATTTTGTCAGTTATGGCACGAGTAACATAGATTAATAAGGCCAAATTCTTTGCTGACATAAATGTGTTAGCTCACTGTAGTTATTCCAGAAAATAACTTGTCTCATAGATATTTAAAGGAAAAATAACAAGGTATTACTACTATCATATCCTTTAGCCTTACAGGTACAACTAAACCATGTATTATAATCCAGCAGATAATATGGGATACACTAGTAGACAACACCAGACTCCAGAAAGAAACCTAAAGCATTATCAAGATGCTTTAAATTAAATTATTAAAATATAAAAGATTATATTTTCTATGTCTATGTATTTTCAAGGGTTGACATGTAATAGAAAATCCCAACTCCTCAAGTGTGATTTTTTAAAGGCCAGGTGATTTTTTTCAAGCACCTACATAATGTCTTTTGTATATATTAAATGATTGTTGCTTTAAAGCTGTCACAGCCCATCACTGATTACAGCCTACAGTTGTAATCCTCACTTAGCAAGATGGGAGATGACCTTCAGCCTCTGCAGTTGTAGTCACATCTTGGCAGCTGTGCAATATTTATCTTCTTCCTGGAGAAGAAGAATACAGAAGTTAACAATGGAAATCACTATACAGCAATGTGCCCAGTGTCTTACTTTTCAGGAAACTGTGGAAAACAGTCAGATTCATCAGTAATTTCATGCTGTTCACCAAGTTCTTGCTGTGCTGGTTGTTCTCACATGGAATACCTCTCAGTGCATAGCACAGGATATCAGCTTTTCTGACCTGGAGGCATAAAAGTAACAGGAGTAAAACAGCTTTAATGAATGGACTCCTGCAGCAATAGGCCTGCCATCTAAGAAGAGTGAAAAAACTTGTTAGAGCTTAACGAGCTCTGAAAACATTTTGATTTTCTTTCTTCAGTGTTTTCTTTTTCTTTTCATTTTTTATAAGTAGAACCATCTTGTAGTGGCTGTCCCTCTAATAAGTATTTCTAGGAAAACCATACTTTTTCTTCTTTGATAAAGGTGAGGCAGGGGAGGCAAGGTAGAAAGGAACAGACTGTTTTCACAGGGAAATATGTTTCTATTGAAAAGAAACTTTTAATTCTGTTTTGAAAATGGTTAATTGAAGTGGTGAATTAGCTACACAGTTTGGCCTCCAAGGAATACTGATAGGAACACGAAGGGTTTGGAGGACCCAGTGATTGTTGACGGAGCACATGTTGTGGCCGAAAGCAATAGATGTTGCACGTCTGGGGGAAGGGTGCTTTTATCTGGAAAACAGAAAGTCCCATCAAGTGCTTAGTGAAGTCAATGGAAATTTTCCAGCTGGCTCTAATGAGAATTGCACTGGGTCCCTAGACTTCGGTAAAATGACTGTAGAAGTGAAGAGAAACTATAATCAAGACAATCTTTCCAAAAGCAATTTTGAATGCTTTTCCTGCTAAAAGCATCAAGAAACTGAGAAAGAAGAATAAAGGAGAGCATAGCTCAAACTCTAAAGTAGCACCTAGATTTTTCTTTTTTTTTTTTTTTTTTCCCTGTAGCAAATAGTGCAAGAAAAGATGCCTAATGCACCTGCTATTTTGAAATGAAGAGCTATACACATTTTCCTGTTTTTCCATCAATTTGACACAAGGTATGAAGACTTAGGATATGTGTTATGCTCTTGTCACGGAAAAAAAAAATCATATAATATGGAAGGCAAATTACTGTTTGAGATATTCTTTCTAAGAAGATAACTACAGCAATAATTCAGAAATTTCCCATTATCCTTTTAGAGTGTCCTTACATTCCAGTTTATACGGAAAGGTGATCTCAGGTTCCATTTCTCTTTCGGTTCAGGACAGAATTATGTTTAAAGTTTGTATCTAAAAAGAAAAAAAAAGGGTTAAATAAATAAAATCAAAACAATATGAAGGTTTGAAAATTGAAAGTACTTTCATGTCAAATAAGCTCTAAAATATGAAAGGGCCCAATCTCATCTTCAATCGGTAAGGAACTGCTGCTGCATAGTGTGTAAGAAAAAAATCAGAACCCCAAATCACAATCTCCTAATAATTAATTTTAAGATCCATTAGAGACATTTATTCGCAGATTTTTTAAATTTTTGCTGTTTCCAGCAAGGGACTTAAGGGACTATGACAATTGTCTGTCCTGTGTCTATCTAGGTAAGCCTTGTGACACAATTACTCTGTGTGAATATAACTGTAGTTCCATAAACACAAATAACTTTTAAATTCATTTTTGGCAGGTTGTAAGCACATTTGTAACCTCAGTATTTACAGCAACTGTGCTCTGAGAGAGCAAAGAAAATTTATTTAAGGGACATTGCAAGATTAGCTCTTTTATGTCCCGTTTTGGAATACTTTTTTCTTAATATTTCTGCAGTCATACAGAATTTGAACATCACCCCCATTCACTCCAAACCACTGCTTGACACCATCTTCTGAAGTGATAGGAGCAGTGCAGATATCTAACTCCCTGTGCATACTGTCTTCTGCAACATCTTTGCTAATCCATGTCTACAATCTGATTTTCAAAATCACATCTTGCAAGTCACCTGTTCACATATAGTAAAAGCAGAGATAGATAACTTACAGTCTTCCAAAAGTAATGACTTTCAATTTAGATAATAAAAAGTGTATGTTCCAGATGAAGTAGAAAAACACCATTCCCTGACACGCTTTCCTGTTCTTTAGGAGTTATGGCTGCCTACTTTTCTAAATAGGACTTTTTTTCTTTTTTTCTTTCGTATCTTGTAAACTACTCTCTTTTTCTCTCTCTTGCTGGCAACCTGAGTCATTGACTGCTTACACAAGCAAAGACACTTTTCATATCTGGTTCTTCATATCTTCTCTTGTGAGTTCCTCCTGAGTCTTTGGGTTTTCTTGTTAAGACACAGCAGTTATTGCTTGATCAGTCTATTTTGCTTGTGAAAAAATGTCTCTTTCATACCACAGTTCCCAAACAAAGTTAAAGGAAATTGGTACCAGCTAGTTCACTTCAGATGTCTCTGTACAAATGGAAAAGTTCCAGAAGTTAACATTTTTGAGATACAAAGACATAGAAAGTATTGGATGCTATAAACACAGAGATAACTGGAAGTACAGAACTTTCCAAAAATCAGTAAAATGAATACATTTTAAATAGGATTCCCCAAATTATTTAATTACATTTTCTCTTAATTTGTCATCTATTTAGAGTTAAAGATTTTATATTTAAGCCTTGGAGGAGTAATATGTTTAATGCTTCTAATAAGTGAACTACTTGTCAAATTACAAGTTAAATAAGACATGGAAAGTCCTCATCCTCACTAATACTCGTTTTTTTTCTTGATCAGAATTACAAATCGTGAAGTTTTGGAGCTACAGTGGTCCAGTGTATTATGAGCTCACCCTCTTTAATCTAGTAGCATTTTTCACATAAAATGATTCTTGATATAGTAAAGGATGATGTAACATCCACATTTTGTATTGAACTTGTTCCTGCCATTTCATTTCTATGTCCTCTGTATAGTTAGTTATCTGGCTGCTTGGGATGCCAAGACAAGTGAATACAGATGTCCACTCAGTTTGACATATTAACGGCCAGGCAACACTGTACACATAAATGTTCTTAGCAAGAAGTTATTGTAAATAACTAGGTAAATACACAAGGAAAAATTGCTTCTCGAGAACTGAGCTGTTTAGGAGGAGTCTTGTAACCAGCTGTTAGGTCAGGAAAAGGGGAAAGAAGTGGTAATGCAGGTTGTTTGCTACATTGTTCTAAAGAGCATCTAAGCTCTACCTTACACTCAAGTCTGTGAAAATCTGCCCTTTGATACCAATTGGCAGATCTTCAAATTGCAAAACATATGCTCTCTCTCCTAAGTGGAGTATTGCAGAGATCTCACATTATTTCAAGTTTGTAATGACCAGATATAAAATAAATATATATAACAATTGTTTTTATGAGAAGGTTGGATATTTGAGCTCTGCTGGTAAAGCAGAGCTCCAACCCAGACTTGTTTTTAGCAGAGAACCATAAATGTGTACCTGTGTTTTTAAAAATTCTTGTAAGGTTATCAAGCCTTTTGCAGTATTTGATGTGTTCTTAAACCTTTTATTCCTGAGTGAAGGAATTTTTTTTTCCCTTATGTTTTTGAGTGAACATTTCTATTTCTCACGACTCTGGGAGGAAGACAAAATTACTAGGTACGTGGTGAAGGATTAAAATTAGACAGTGTTGAAAAATGTTCACGATAATTGTTGACCAAAGAGGAGTTTTTTTACCTGTTGTTCTCTGCGGACATGATTTTATTAAAAATTTCTAATACATGTCGAGAAAGAAGAAGTCGTTCTTTTTTATCTTATCCTTTTTTGACCCTTTATATTGAGAGTTCAGAATACAAATAAATGGAAATGTAGCGTAAACATATTCTTCCGTAACCTAATGATTTTCATATCAAAGAATCATAGAATCATAGAATCATCATGATTGAAAGAGACCTCAAAGATCATCAAGTCCAACCATATACCTGATGCCACCATGCCCACTAAACCATGTCTTGAAGTGCCACATCTAAACGTTTTTTGAACACCTCCAGGGATGGTGACTCCACCACCTCCCTGGAGAACCCGTTCCAATGCTTAACAACTCTAACAGTGAAGAAGTTTCTGATGTCGAGTCTCAACCTCCCCTGGCGCAACTTGAGACCGTTTCCTCTTGTCCTACCGCTAGTTACCGGGGAGAGGAGACCGACCCCTGCCTTGCTACAGCCTCCTTTCAGGTAGTTGTAGAGGGCAATAAGGTCTCCCCTCAGCCTCTTTTTCTCCAGACTAAACAACCCCAGCTCCCTCAGCTGCTCCTCATAAGACTTTTTCTCCAGGCCCTTTACCAGTTTTGTCGCTCTTCTCTGGACACGCTCCAGCAGCTCAAAGTCCTTCTTGCAGTGAGGGGCCCAGGTATTCAAGGTGCGGCCTCGTCAGCGCAGAGTACAAAGGGATGATCACTTCCCTAGTCCTGCTGGCCATGCTGTTTCTGATACAGACCAGGATGCTGTTGGCCTTCGTAGCCACCTGGGCACATTGCTGGCTCATGTTCAGCCAGCTGTCGACCAACACCCCCAGGTCTTTCTCTGCTGGGCAGCTTTCCAGCCACTCGTCCCCAAGCCTGTAGCATTGCATGGGGTTGTTGTGACTGAAGTGCAGGACCCGGCACTTGGTCCTGTTGAACCTCATACAGTTGGTCTCGGCCCATCGATCCAGCCTGTCCAGATCCCTCTGTAGGGCCTTCCTACCCTCAAGCAGATCAACACTCCCACCCAGCTTGGTGTCATCTGCAAATTTATCATCATTGTATAGTCAGTATATGACACTGTGTAATGATAAAGAGTAATAATCTTTTTAAGAAGAAAGAAAAAATGTAACAAAAAAGCCCCAAAACCAAACCCCAAACCTATAAAAAACACAAAATCCAAACCACCCTAATCAAACCTACTCCCAAGCTCTTTATGAATGATGAACAAATAAACAATCTGCTTATGATAACCCTGTATTACAAATTAATGAGTAACAGTCAGCATGGATTTGTCAAAAATTATGCTGAAACAACCTACTAGTCTTTCATGATGCTGTAACAGGCTTTCTGGAAAGAAGGGATGCCCTGACTGCAGTAAGCGTTTTAGCGGTATCTGTAACCTTTCAGAAGGGAACACTGAGAAAATGAGAATGATGAGAATTCAGGAAGACGGTGAACACTGTGGAACTGTCTGCAAGGATGTGCGTCAGTTCTTGATGCTCCTTAAAGTAAGCATGAATCCTGTGCTTCCCAGTGGATGTCCTACCTCCAGGCCTATCATACCCCTCTCCACCTCTCTCTTTTAATTTCTCTGTACTGGAAGTATGAAACAAACTGTCCTTCCCCACACCTTTTGACCTGAAACTCTTAGCCACAGAGTGGGAAGCTAACCCTAACTCTGTGACTGAAGGCACTCCTCATTTCTCTTATCCCTTGTCTTTCCCTTTCCCCCACCTTCTGAGATGTAGGTATGTCTGAAGGCTTTGAGTAGGGCTGCCTAGGTCAGGGAAACAGTCTGGGTAAAACCTGAACTTTCAAAAGTTTAAGATTTTTTAAAGCTATCCCACCAAAAAGACTATTTCTAGTCTGAATTAGTTATTTAATCCAGTTGATTGTTCCAGCCTTCAGTGTTTACAGCAGCATGATCATAGGATCAGGTA
>NW_009610023.1:21744-32596 GCF_000690535.1 Cariama cristata
AAGAAAAAACATCTGACGGCTTGAATTCTGTACCTGTTTTCACATTAACATTTGGGTTTTCGTTTGCCTTTTTGTAAAGAACAGTTATGGAATATTTAAGCATGGGAGTCACTCAATTCCCTCTTTTCATTGATCTTACATGTTTCCCAAGTGGAAAAACTGTTTTCATCTCTTTCTATTTGGTTAGCTTTCCACCATTGCTTTGATTTCTATCCCTGTGTTGTCAATGTTGCATTTTTTTGGTTTTTATTAGAATGAATTTAAGACCTAATTCATACAATCTGGAAAGTTTAGCCTTCAGCTGCTACTTACAAACATGGAAGGTTTTGTCCTAGGCAGCTGTGATAATTTTTAAAAGTTTGGAGTTTGTCTGGGTGTTCTTGGTGTGACAATGTAGCCTTGACTACCTCATGAGAGTATGAGGTGTCTAAATCAGGATGTACCAAGTAAAATAGAGGCTGTATTGATTCTGGATATGCCCTTGCAATCACTACTGGAATGCCAGTAGTGAAATGCAGTGTCCATTGGAAGTACCTACATTTAGAGGAAGATGCTGAACATTTGGAGAGGTTCCAGAGACAAATAATTAGAACTGTAAGATGCTCCTTATGGTACAAGACAGGAGTTCAATCTATTTAGCTTAGCAAATAGAAGGTTAAGGAATGATTTGTTCTTTGTGTCTGAGTACGTAAGAGCTGACAGTTCAGTGTTGCAAAGAATGACAATTTACAGCTTAGGACATAGAGCCTGGGCTCAACACAGCTGAATTTTAGTTTTTGCATGAACTTCTTCTCAGGCCTCAGGCAAATTAATTAAGCTGTTCATAACCCAGTTTATGTATCACTTATGTAAAGTTCAGTGCACAAAACAGTAACGCTAGTCTCAAGGAAAGATCCTTCAAATGTTCTCTTGACTCTCTTGGGATCTCTAACAAATCCTGGAAATCAAGTTATTAGATTATTTCAGTGGTTAACTATCCCTCAGTCCTGGTGTTCCTGTGGAAATAATGAAGGGTTTGAACAGCCTCATATGCCACAATTTCTCTCTCTTCTACTGGGCACTTACAAAGTACCAGGTAATACTATTCTCTGTAACACTTGGCTATTTATGAGCCATTGCAATGTGGGGGAAATTAATGCCTCATGCGGAGATTACATGGGATCTGCAGGGATCTTCTCATATGTATATTCTGCATTAGATTTATTTTTTTAACTCACATAAAAGTCTTTGAATAAAATATTATCCCTGAGATTTTATATAATGTTGGAAATAAAACAAGAAATGCAGAATGATTCTTTATAATTTCTCCCTATTCAAGGCTTTCGAATTCTAATTTTCCAAAGTTTAAGAAATAGGGTAATATTTTTCTGCAACTAATAAAACTGAGATAACTGATCCTTTTGTTTATTATCTTCTTTATAGCCCAAATTTGTATGTTTCATCCTTTAAATGAATACTGTTTTGGAGAGATTAATCCTTCCAGTGCCTTCTTTTTGTCCAGCATAATGGGATGTGACTGTGACAACACCAAATTAGAGCCTTGTGTTTTGCCAAATTTTAAAATAACAGTGATTGCTATTGCTTAGTGCATCAGATTGATTATAGTGCCAGGTGCTTATTTTTAACAAGTACTTACCTTCACAATTGTCTCATTTTTAGTCTGTAAAATATCAGAGCTTTGTTTATTGGGCTAGACTTTCTCATCCAACTCTTCTTTGTATGTTTAATTACCTGTATTTAAAATGCCAAAATTGTCAGAAATAATAAGTCTGGAATCACGTTACCTTATGCCTTTCGCAGAGCTGTATGGAAAAGTGGATTTCTTCCTCCAAGAAGACCACACAGGAATGTTTCCTGTGTCAGCTCATTGATGCAAACAGACTGTGACAAATCAACTTCCCCTGTAATTACAGAAACTGGATGTGCAAATATTTTTTTTCTGTGTGTGTTTTGTTTCTTTGTTTGTTCTTTATCCATCCCCAGATATATAAAAAAAAGCAGAAATTCTTCACTTACATATTCTGTTCAGTTCTTGGGCTGCCCTGATCTGCATACTGATCTGGAACTGGACCACAATTCTGGTGTTAATAGCAAGGATTTTGCCTTCAAAAAAAGAGTCAAACAAAGCAGAAAGCCCATGCCAAAGTAGAGCTGCTTACCTGTTTGGATAAGATAGTTCAGCTCTTTCTGACTGTCTGAGAAACCAAGAATAGCATTTGGGAAGAAACTGCTGAACACTGCAGAGGAAGGACTGTACTAACGACCTGTACAGTGTACAGGATGTACAGTGGAATGCTGTGCCAACCTTTTGTCGTCCCCTTCTGTGACCTTCCTCCTCTCTGATACTATGAGTAGGAATCAAATGTCCTAAAGTGGGAATAAACAAGGGTTGTTTGGTTAATATTCAGCAATCTAGTTAACAGCTAGGGCAGTGGGTTGGCTACTACCTTGAATTACGTTCCTTCTGGTTTGCTAGCTTGGAGTTATGGATGTGTGATAAAGTTCCACTTCTCTAAGTGTTTTTGGCCCCATCCCCAGTCTAGTAAGCCCCCTGACATTTCAGCTGTGATTCATTCTCACACAAAATGTTTTGATTTGTGTTTCTAGTGATGGATGAAAGTGGTATGAAAAAAAAACCTAACCCAAAACCCTGAAAATCATTCAAATAGATTGAACAAGAGAGGATTAGAAGCAACTAGCTGGCTGAAATTTAATTGGCAGGATTTGGTCAATATAAGTAAACTTGCCAAGATTTAGTCTTCTGTTAGGTCATCTGTTTCCTCCTAACTAAACATATCTCAGATATTTATAGACATAAATGAATTATTATTCCTTACCATCTCCAAAACTTGTCATTTCTGGTATTTAAATGTCAGTCATGAGTGAAAATAAGGAAAACTCTAATATAATCTCCTGACATCAGAAGGAAAAATGTGAAGGGAAAACATTTTATGTTTGGCTTTTCCAGAGGAAAATAAAGTTTAACAACCTTCCTTCCTATTTCACATTAAAAATTTAAAAAAAATTAAAAAAAACACTAAAAAACCTTCACAGAGACATATTTCATGCTTTTAAATGTTAATGAGGTATTATGCATTGCTAAACTCACCTATATAAAAATATATTGTGTCAGTAGACAAAAATCTGTAGTGGAGGAAGTTGCATGCTTTACTTGGGTACAAGAAAAATGCACCTAAGCACTACTTCCAGGAGAAAGTTTGGAGTCTTGTTCTATTTCCAGTCTGAGGTGAAATAGGCTATGCAAACAATTATTTTTACTGTACTCTTTCTTGTGGAACACTTGGACCATTGGAAACATTTGCATTTTGTCCATATCCAGATTCCAGTCTTTTATGAACAGAGCCCCAATAAAGCAAACAAGAATTTTGCCAGTGAATTTAATGGTTGCCAAATTAATTTCATATACTGAATCATAATGGTTATGCTGTATTAAATTAAACTTGTTATTCTTTACAATGGCTATATCGAAGACTATCAGATATTACCAGTCAATTCATTGCGAGTTTGGTCATCCTTATTTTTTAAATAAAGATATAATTGCTTAGAGTTGATTAGTTACAATTAAATTGGGGGCAGGATGTTCCTTCTGTTGTAGTGTTCATTAGAACACGTAACTTCACTAAATATGCCAACCTACAAATCTTTCACAAGATTTATTCATGTTTTTCTTTATCATTCTTCCCTATCCACTCCGAAGTTTACCGGTTTCTTTCTTTGGCGGACACGCATGATAGTCTTAGGAGTATTCCCTGATATCTTAATGCATTTTGCTTTCTTACTGCAGCACTGATTTTAAAGTTGCACTCCATTTCTGAACAGGAGGCACAGGCACACTACTGAAAACGTTTTCCTTCCTCTAGTACTTTATACTGCCTAGAATCAGAACATCATCTACCAATAAAACATATATTATGAAATGCAAATATTTAATATATGAAGGTATTTAAACAATAGTGCAACTTTCTGTCTCAGATGCTTTAGGGCCTTGCATGTAAGTTAAGGGTACATTAGCCTCTGTTAAAGGACAATTCTTGAGGTCCTTAAGGACTTCTCAGCGGAATGATCATGGCCATTAATCCTCAAAAATACTGAAATTGCAACCTGAACATGGACTTCTGTCTGAGAGTTCCTTCTGGGTGCTGGTCATTTGCAACATACGTTTAATAGGTTTTACAAAATGTGTAAAAGGTTACTTTGACATTTGCAAGAGGGAGGGACAGATCAAAGTAGAATATTAGGCCAAATAGTTATCCTGCCAGTGCTGCTACATCTCCCTTTTATAATGAACTGAACTTGCTTAAGTTTAGGATAGCAAATGACCACACAAATCAACAGAGGTCAAATGGAAAAAAAACCTGAATCAGATATTCTGGTCAATAAAGTATTGCCTGTAAGGTATTCTTTTACCTGTCTTGGAGCAGCTTCTCTTCTTTAGATTTATTCTCAGCATCATATCTCTGCACGATGTTTCTGCATCAACAGACAGAACAGTGGCACAGACTGCACCTCTATTGATTACTGTCCTCCTAGCCTCAGGAGAACCACTTGTCACCTTGTACAGGCTATGATGTTTACTGCTGCAGAGGAAAAAAGCTGTTGCAAAACAGTTTCCATTGATTTAAGGCTATAGCATTCTAGCAGCTCACTGTTAAATGAGCTGTGGGACTTTCCTTTTGAATTTTCAGGATGTGCTCCCGAATTATTGGTGTATCGTACAGACCCCTTCTCTTAACCATTTCTCATTTTGTCGGCTTTGCCAGTGACATTGCAGAGAAGACTTGTCCAACTCCTAGAATAGCACTGCCATTTCTGTCCAACGAAGGCTATGATCCTTCTTTAAATGGATAGAGTTTTGGATGCTGTCAGCAAGAGAGGTAGTGTTTGCTTGTTTGTATAAGTGCTGTTAGGTCCACCACCTTTGAGTCCTTCTGTCCTCTATACAGACTGAAATTTAAAACAAGGCAAGAAGCAACAATTGCCTCCTCCCTGAAAACTCACCAACAAAATATATACATCCCTTCCTGCTTTAAAAGTACAGTTCTGTGCTGGCAAACAAACAATTCTTCTCCCTCTTCATGTCTTTCTAACAAAAAGAAACATTACGTCTTTGAGTAGATAACAACAGGTACCATTAAGATACAGAAAACTGAAAACCTAAACTGCAATAAAATTGCAGACACAGGGGAATTAGTAATAACTTCTCCATGTTTTAGTAGAATACTTCCTTTTTATTCACCCAGCAAATAGTGTTCACAAACAACAGCGAAGAACAAAAGCTGTGATTTATATATATGGACAGGTATACACGCACCCCTGACCTCCTGCCGCCTTCCTCACCCTCAGCACCAGAAGCAATTTATGGAGACCGGTCTAAATAAACACTAAAGAGTCAAGGCCACAAACTGACAGCAAGGAAAATCAATGGCTCCAGAAACCAGCTAGTAGGATCAATAAAAGAGATTAGGCACCACTAGCTAGTGTGGGGCACTTACAGGTAAATGTGGCTTACACTTCATCTGACAGGGCTCTCTTATCATCAGGATAAAAACTGTCATAGAAACAGAAGCACACTGAGTTGCCAGTGGAAGACGCTCCTCAGCTGCAAACTCTAAATGCTGACCTCTGAATGAAGGGGGTTTATACTGAGGCCACAGGGAATTTCCAACTGCTTTTCCAGAGTCATCTCACATACCTGTGTCTTTTCCCATAGGAATTGTTTCAGATATAGGTTTGGAGAATGCTCTGTTTTTTCTTTGTTTGTTTTACTTTCCTAGATTGTTTTTCAAATCCTTTCCTTAGAACTACTCACTGAGTTACACCCCCCTTTGTAACCTGCCTAGTTACAGGCTGCACTGAGGTAGGAAGCTTTAGCTGAAAGCAGTTCAATGCCTTCAATTTCTGCAGCTCTAGTTCAGGAGCCTGAAATCTACCATAGCATGGGGTATCTCCAGGCTCAGTAGCGGCATCTTTCACCTCAGGTCACTTTCTGTCCGAGCTTTATTGGGTGCATAGTTGGACTTAGATGAATGCAGAGCCATAATTCTCAACATCAAGGCAGAGCATGGCTACTTTTCACACTCTGGGGCACTGCCTTTTATCAGATCATAAATGTTAATGTTTTACTATCTGTGATCATCCAGTCACCAGCATGAATCTAAAGCTGATTGATAGCAACAGCCTGTGTTCTATTATTCTATAAAGACCTTCGACTACAACAGTATTTAATGCTGTGCTCAAGGCTCCCAGCTCATGCCAAGTTTTACCTGACTTTCTAGCTATTTTTACATATGGGTACATGCTTTCTGTTTCTTGAGAAACCCACTGTGAAACCTTTAGTTTAGTTTTAGTAACCCTTAGGTTACCTCTGAAAGGTAGCCATGAAGAGGCTGTAGAAGCTGCCTCAGACCAATTTGCATGTAGACTTCCAGGTTAAGCTACAAAGGCTATCTAAATTACTTGCTATCCCTAATAAAAAGACAGGGGGAGAGGGAAGGGAAGAGACACCCTTAACACCAAATCTTCCTCCCTTCCTTCCTTCCTTCCTTCTTTCTTTTCAAAAGCTTCTAGGCTCCAAAACACCCAGAAGCATGCATTGTAATAGAATAAAACAAGGTGTTACAGGTCAAAAAAAAGTCTTAAGCTTCATTTAGATTCAATCATCCATCAATGTCACTCATAGGTCAATAGCTGTCAGGGACATAACAGCACTTCACAAATGAGTAGATTCTGCACTAGCTTCAGTTTAAATTTGATATAAGATAGCCTCATGTGGGCTGCATTGTAAGTGGCTTCTTGTGAAACAAGATATGGATGATGTTAGCAGGCACCAAGTCAGAAAACACAGTCATTGCTCTGGTATAAGTACTGTGTGCAACTCATGATAGGACCACAATCAAAAACTGGGAGATCAGTAGCAAGTAGGGTGCACACATCTTTGTATTGTATAAAGCCAGTATAATCTTTGCTACCTGTCACTTTTTCCAATCTGCTAGGATTGCTTCTATTTTATGTGGTTTAGTTTTCACCATCCAGCTCCCAACTTGTACTATACTTCAATATGCTTGACATTTGAAAGGAAATGTGTGCACATTTCCTCTATTAAGAAAAGTGACCTGACAAACATGCCTTCACATGTCTTAGCAGCATGTCAAAAAAAAGCTCACTGAGAATGCAGTGCATCCATTCTGTCATATTAATGAAATCCCCAGTAGTCTCAATCTTCGTCTTTGCCTTAGATTTCAAGGAAATAAATAATTCACAAGAGAAGAGAAAAATGCACATCCTTACTACAATTTGGTATCTCCATTGAAATTATGCATACCAGTCATAATGGACTTTTCAGTGCTGGATAAGGCAGAGAGGGAAAACATGTTTTAAGCCATATTTCCTTTAACCTGAGAAAATTAACAAGTGTTGCCGGAGTTTACTTCTGAGTGAAGGTTA
This sequence comes from Cariama cristata, assembly GCF_000690535.1. Classification (NCBI taxonomy): domain Eukaryota; kingdom Metazoa; phylum Chordata; class Aves; order Cariamiformes; family Cariamidae; genus Cariama; species Cariama cristata. The sequence goes on from NW_009610023.1 coordinate 29,209, forward strand.
GTTCAAGGAAATTAAAAGTGTAGATTAAACCCAGCTGGGAAAAAGAAAAAAAAAGCTTATGAGAAAGAGACCTGCTTGGAGTAGTGGGTAGCCTTCATCTGCAGAACTCAGTGGTCTGGTTCATATTTAAGTACTTAAAACACTGAGGCAGAGCAGAAATATAACTAAGTCTTTAGTATTTAGGCAAGTGCTCCAACTGCTGGGCTTTTTCTTACTCAAAGGTATTGGTTTCCCTCTAACTTTCATCTAGATTCGTAAAATTTGTCCTCTGGTCAAAACTGCTGTGTTAACACTGATTTTCTTCCATTCCAGTGAGTCAGCAATTTCCTAACAAAGTCTTCCCATCTTGGCTCAGATCTGTTCTGGATTCCAGAGCAGCAGGCAATTCATTCTTGGCATTGGATAGCTGACCATAACACTGACCCACTGAACAGCAAACAGCTCCTTCCTAGCATTGAAAGTCAATCACTAACACACTGGTTGGGTTTTACTCATTTTATATAAATAGATAAACGATTCATTTGAGAAAGGGAGTTGCTCCCTATCATCCGAGGCCTTGAAGTTTGGAGTCTCTCCAAAGCTGATCAGTAAGGCTAAGATAAATTTAAAATTCTGGGGAAGCATTTGGATAAGATTTTGTTTTTCTTCTGAACACTGTTACCTTGTATCTTCATTGTTTTAAGCCCATATTGCTGCCAAAGAAGCAAGTTTTCTTTCTTCTTGTCAATGATTGCTTACTCCTGTTGTCATGCCCCTTCCTCATCTGTGAGTACAAATACTGCTGTAGTCTTTAGGCACGCTGTTTCAGAGTATCGATCCACATTAAAACTAGACTTTTTTTGCTGCGTTAGTTTTAAACTGGTTAGGTTTACCAAGTCACAGGATGACTGATGAGTATGAACAGGGTGTCCTACAGTCTGGTGGTTCTCTGTGGGTCCTTCATTCTTTTATTCTCAGTTTCTTCACTAATACTGAAAACATCAGATTTGTTTGCTTTTGGGATACTGCCATCTCTGGCAGCTGCTAGGTTGGTGGTCATTTATGATTTGCTGAAATATCTGCATTTTGAAAAATGCATCAAAAGCTGGAAATGATCAAGACATTTCATATAGCAAAACCCAATATCCACAAAAGGTTGCAGTTACTCAGTCTGAGCAACACACAGTCCTAGCACCTTTTTCTCTGCAAATGCCTTTGAAGAAAGCCATAATTCAGGGTGACCTCATTAAAGAAAGTTCACCTTAATTCAAATAAGTGAGAATAAAGGAGTATGCTCTAAGTTTATCAAGGTCCTTAAAACTGCAAAGGCTGAACTAGAAAAGCAACCGCAAGGATATATATAGAAAGTGATGTAAGTAGAATTTAAAGCGGAGTTGATATGGATCAGATCTCATAGATCTTTAATATCCGTTTACTTTTGCATATTGTTGTAGAGAGGACAAAAAGGACTCAAAACATTCAATTGCCTGCCTGGTCACCAGAAATTCTGCAACTGTGCCTTCTAAGTATCTCTGGCCTTTGTTCATCTGAGCGCGTGAGAGGAGGACTTTACAGTCCTAAAGTCCTAGATTCCCTGACCTTGCTGAAACTATGTAAGGTGGTCATATGTAAGTTCCAGTGATAATGAGGTTATTATTCTATTTATGCCTACATAATATGAGTATGAAGTGCTTCTTAATCAAAATGGTAGAACTGTAAAGCCACTTACATGGAGATGTGAGATAAACGCACAATGATCATGCAGTACAAGATGAAAATGTAAAATGAACAGTCAGTATTTCCACAGTGGTATACGAAGCATACTTCCTGACCATAGCCAATATTAGCTAGGATCATAACAAGAGGAGCTAAACTAAAGTGGTAAGTGTTTCCACACCTCTAAAAGCGGTTTGAATGTAGTTTGATTTGATTACAGGAAGAGTTGGGGTTTGCTTCTGTCTTCAGTTGTAAGAGTTTGATTCTTATTTCCACTAAAGGTGCATCATACTGATCTGACAGTGAGTGAAATGGGTTATGTGTGCTTTTTGACCACTCAAAATCCACTGTATTTTTATGACATTTGATGGCTTCTGCTCAGTCTTCCTTGGGCTTTGGAAATGAGACTGTATCTTGAAAATTGTTGCTACCCAAAACGTGGCAATAGTTTTGATCTACCTTTCCACAGCATGTGGTGCAACAGAATTTTGGACCATTTCTGGTGTTACTGCAGTACAAAGTTTGTCATGATGTATTTTCGCCTAAGAGGCCAACTTCAAGTTATGACACATTAATGTGGTAACTGTTTGCAAAATTGCCTTTCTCCTGTCTCACAGAGAAGATGAGGATAGGGATTCTACTAACTGTGAGAAAAGAAGAAACATCATTTCACCCTATTTGGAATTTGATTAACTGAAATATCTTTTTTCACACGTAAATATTCTAACCTGTGCAAGTGAATCCTGAATTTCTTACAAGTTCCAAATCCTTGATTGTAAGTAGATTTATCTTCATACGGATTTCTGTGCCATAGCTTCTGAAAATCTAGACGTGAAAACAAATTTCTTTCAGAGGACAGGAGGACATTAAAAAACTGGTTTGTTCGGGGTTTTTTTTTGTTGTTTTGTGGTTTTTAATTCTTTGAAATATATGTCTGTTCCAAGACACATAGTAAGTGCCATGTGTCAGATACATCTCTCTGGCCAGATGCCCTCTGCACAAAATTATGTAGCATTTGTCTTTTCTAAAGGCTAGCTTTTTGATTACTACTTTTGGACCTCAATGTGGGTTATTTATTTAGTGAGACAAGAAGTGTACGTGCTGAAAGTCCCCTGTATCTTGATGTGTTTGATTACTTGTTTCTGGGGCTTTGCTGTTGGTTTTATCCGTTTGGCCGTCTCTAAAGTGCACATTGAGTAACATAAATCACCCTTGCTGTTCCATTATGCAGTGAAATAATCAGAGCATATATTTATTATACAAAACCACAGCCTTATACCTATACAGTGAATATGACAGCAATTTACAGTTGTCACCTGGGAAGGCTCTATTCCCATACAAGTTCAGCTGACAAAAGTAACCCAGGTTCAATTATTGCTTGGTGAAGTCCTGGTTTGGAATGGTTCTCGACATACAGGGCACTTTGTGGAGACGTACTGGGAGCACTCAGAGCATTCCCATAATGATAAAAATGCAGCTGTGCCACAGTTTTGAAAGCTGTTCTGGAAAGGGATTGAAACTGTACAATTCAACACTGCTTTGCATTTAGTTAAAGCAAGTGAAGCATGGTTAGTTCAAGGTAGCTCTGCTGTGAAAGGGAAACTGCCTTTCTTACTCCAATGAGAGGGAGTAGAGACCTGGCTGCTTCTAGCATAGAAAGAAGAAGAAAATGAGACAAGAAAAGAGCTGAGGT
>NW_009610023.1:32627-33735 GCF_000690535.1 Cariama cristata
CTTTGGAAAGCAGAGCAAGCAGCTTCTGCCTTTGCCTGGGGGGAACAGAAATAAGGAAGACTGTGATGGCATCTTTGGTGAGGATGCACCACTTTAACACCCTAGACCCTCTCAAAACCGCGATAGCAGTCAGTCCGATTTTCCACAGCCCTGGCATAGGAAATGTAAGTAGTGGGGCCATGCCTAATTTCTGGCCCCTTATTTTTGCAGACATAAGCAACTATCTGCTTAGCTTGTACCTAGAACCAGCCCTGGAACATAATTTGTACATTGTAAACCAAACTGAATGAAAAATCCAGCTGCCAGATTTGCTATGGTTTAAATAGTATGTTCATGTGAGGTCTTAAAATCCTGTTGAAATGAATGAAGTGTCTCCCTTGCTTCCAGAGTAGCTGGATCAGACTCCGCTTTGCAGGGGTGTATAAATGTTCCACAAGATGTGAATTAGTAACCAAACAGTGACCATCTGGAAATAACCAGAGATGTGTTTAGATACACTTCACTGTTACCATAATCCACATGCACGGAAATAATGCTTATTCAAAAACTTGCTTTTACCCAAATAATTGTAAGGTTTTTATTAAATAATTTATTTCTATTTTTCCTTCTCTTCTATTCCTTCCTGTCTGTGAGAGACCTTTGTTTTCCTACTTGCTCTGTAGGTCCACTTGGGTATTATTTTCTCAACAGTAAGGAGTGTGTATGTCTCATGCACATTTAGCTTGTTATAAATGCACCCTCCTCAGCAGCAGGAAAGAAAATGATCAACATGCACAGATTGAACAGAGAAAATAATGGGAATCCTGACCAAAAACCCAGATAAGACAAAATACTCTAATTCTGAGGCATCTTAAGAAGCTCTGTTAAGAGTGCCCTCTCCCTCAATGTGTATCATTGGCTGCACGTTGTTATAAGATTACAATAAACTGAACTTGGATTAAGAAATTTTCCATGTCAACCCCTTAGGGCAGCTGATTATAGGTTTGACCTTTTGAGATTCTGTGTATTTCCCACTTAATCAGTGCTGGAATGAGTTGCTGCTAAGTAGGATATATGGGAACCCTGTGGGAAAAGCGAAGCCATCTAAAAATAATGAGTCTCTTTCTCT
>NW_009610023.1:33766-71945 GCF_000690535.1 Cariama cristata
TTCCCTCCCCCCCTCTCATTTTGAGCTCTATTAGGCCATGATAACAGTCTTAATCTAGGCTACACAAAAGCATAATATGGCATGTGATGTTTGCATTATATTGAGAAAAAGAGGTCTGGGAAGGGCTTTTGGCAGCCTAGAATGTAAATGAAACTTCATAACATTGTTAAAAACTGCTTCACTTCCTCCCCCACCCCTTTTTGCTTTTTCATACTAAGATTTGTTTGGTTGAGCTAAGGCCTTGTGAAACTTATCCAGTACCTAAGATTTTGACAGAGTAATTGGTTCTCTCTTGCCTGGGCAATAATACAAAATTGGAACCATCTCCATTTTGTCTTGTTACAGTAACACACTTGGTGGTTTAGGTATAATCTCACATAGTAGTCTGTTCAGTCATCAATTCATTTCTCAGTAGTTGAGGCCTGTGGGCTTTTTTCCGGCTGTACACTTTGGTTTCTTCTTCTCCTCCCCCTCTCCCCTCACTGCCCTGGCCTCCCTCCTCCTTTCACATCCTCCTCCCTTTCATAAGGGTCTGTGAAACTGAACAGCATAATAGATGTAATTAGACCTTCAGTAATAGGGCTGAATGGAGCAGGCAATGAGACTCCTTCTCAGGAAGCAATCACTGCATTAGGTCCCCAGGACTGAAACTGCTTTTAACAAGGTTTGGGGCTTAGGGATTGTCTGTCTAGGTTTCTACTTCTTCCCCAAGAGAAAGCTCTACCCAGAATGCAAATCTTCATTTACTATTCCTACAAAAGGGAGGAAAAGAACATTAGCCACTTTATTACACACATAATGAAGCAAACTGTATCTGTTGATATATTTTTTCCTTGGCAGTGAATCAACTGTTGACAAGTGTTAGTAGGTATAAATATATATTTCGTCTGTACTTTCAAACCATTTCTTGGATTTTCCTCATCTGTCCTCATCCATCCATAAGAAAACTTCTTCTGAAAAATCCAGAAAAATCCAGAAAATCCAGATCAAAATACGCTTTGTCAAAATGAGACTAGCATGTTTCCATGCAGATTCAAAGATTGGTCTAATAAAGTTATAGAAGACACATTTCCTTTCAAGGGGAACGTAGATGTGGCAAAGTTTACATGTGGTCTGTTGATTTCTGTTCCTAACTGTGTAGGTTGGAGTTCACATGAAAAAATTACCTTTTAAAATTAAATTCTTTCATCATTCTGATCTTATCTCTAACTGGACCCTCTACCTTTATCCAGTTTCCTTTCAGTAACAGGATGTGGTATGTACTCTCATACATGTTCCTTAGCTGTCATTTGTTTCAGCTTGTACTTCCTTATTTCTCTCATTCGTTACCCAGACATATAGATATAGATATATATACACCCTTGATATATATAAGGTAAGTAGGTATACACATAAGTAAGGAGAGAAGTTGGTTCCTCATTCAGGGTGAGATCTTCTGCATGAGTTGGCACATAAATGGTGAGAAGGGGATAAAGTCAGACATATCCAAAAGCGGAGGGATGTTCACAGAGTCGGAGGAGACAGAAAGGCTCATAAAACCTGAAAAAACCCTCAGTCCCATATCATGGCACATATACTGAAGACAGGTGGAGGAGGTCACTACATTGCACTGATCTTGACCAGGAGCCCACTGTGCATTCAGGAGCCAGTGACTCACGGCACAGCTAACCCCAGCTGGAACTGCACACCCAGCATGACCTTCAGGCTATGCCATGCTGTGCTGTGTCATGCTGTGCTGTGCTGCTGTGCCATGTCGTGCCGCACACATCCCTTGGCTATGGAACAGACTCAGCCTGTGCATGGTGCTGGAGGAGCCTGCCGGCAGCTCCTGCTCAGCACCACGATTACACCTCCTGCGTGGCCTTGCCCTTGTCTAACAGTGAAGTAAGGAGTTCTTGTGAGAACATCTTTTAGGTATAGAGTTGTTTTCTTGTAAGGAAATTATACATGACCTCAAATGACCAAAAGGGAGACTTTCTCTCTACAGACAGGATCTGCTCTGTGCAGCATGCCGTGGGAAAATCCATCAGGGCTCCGCCTGATGCTGCGTGAACAAGGGGTGCTCAGCATCTGAGGGGGTGTAAGATGTTACTCACTGTCTATATTCCTCTTCTTATTCTGCCTTATTGAAGCAGTTATCTTATTAAGACATTCATTGTTGGGTCTTTCTTACTAAGGTCCAGATAGATCCCTGCACCAACTCACTCTCACCTCACCTCTCCTCACCCCCAGTCCCCCCCAGTGCAGAACATACACTTCATGCTATAACATTTTCCAGGCTTTCCTCCTTCTTGAAAAAAGAGCTGTGAGACATCTGCCACCAGCAAAACTGCCACCTTACCCAAAGTCATTTCTTAAACCAATTCCCCCTAGTGGGTCTCTCCTTCCTCTGACATAGGTTCTCACAATCTTTGTATTCTTCTGTCAAGAAGCAGTATTTCTCACTTCTCCACCTGCAAAGTCCTATTTCTTCTGCATTTCCACAAACCTTCTCTTCACACTTACTGCCATACATCATGTGGGCTGTATTTTTTCAGATTATATATTTTTTCAGTAAATTAGTAATTTACAGGCTTTCCTTATTCTTGCAAATTTTTTCTCAATCCAAATACACTCTTTAACAGAAGATATTTAGAAAGAAATGGTTTCATTCCTCCAAACTTTCACCAGAATTCTGTTAATAGGTAAATTTAAAATTATACAGATTAGGTACCTTTTATATAAAATAAAACAAATTTCATGGATTCAAAGCAATAATTTTTCTTTTTTTTTTTTCTTTTTTCCCCCCATTTTGGACAATTCTGAGAGTAATATAATAATTACTTCTCATTTCTAGGATTCTGTCTGTGTAAGCTTTAGGATTATGTGATACAGTGTTTTCGAGCCCGTAATGGCACTGTGAAACATTTCAAGTTTAACTGTTACAGTGATGATAAACAATAATTTAAAAATTAAGCTGCATGCAAGTGCAAAATGTTTGTTCTCACCTTTATTTAAACAAGGTCATAAACATGAAGTTAGAAGGAAAAACTGCTCACATTTTTATAGAAGGTGGAACAGGAAAGGAGATTTTGTGCTGAAGTTTTTTGGGGAATCTTGATAATTCAATATCGCTTTCATATCAGGCATCACAAAATAATCTCAGCACAATGTCTTCCCATTGTTCTACAGTACTTCCATTAGGCTTTTAGATCAATACAAACTAGCTGTGCTACTTTGATATAGAATCAGGCTTCAAACCTTGACATGTATTTTTAGGTCTTAACTATGGGTTTATTTTGTGGTTACCTTTGATCCTTCTCAGTGACTGAGTGAATCTGTAGCTGGCTAAGATTGAAGCTCTACTGATCAACCCATCCTTGTGGTACCCTGGAAAACTAACTTGAAAGTTAACTTATATCAATACAGCAACTTGCCAGGGCCCCATGGGTACAGAGACCTAATTGAAAGGAAGGGGATAATCAAACCGTTGGCTTTGACTACAGATAATGAGCAGTGCTATGGGAGAAAAATCTATTATCAAGCTAACCCCGAGAGGTTTGAAACAGAGTAGCCTCATTCTACACGATTAAAAGCTTTTTCCAGATCCAGAGGACACATCTCATCCAAAGATGTCAGAATAACAAAGGTACTACTAAAACTATGGTCAATCAACAACACTGATATTAAGTCCTTGAACGTATGTTACCTGTATGAAATTAATCTTTGCAGGATCAAAGACATAAATGCCTTTGAGATTACTAAACCGTTGAAACATCAGCTCTTGTAGTGAAGCAAGCTCTTAAGTATTACAAAAATTTCATATACTAAATAAAGTTGATAGTTAAAGATGCAGGTATTTTGATATGAGTTCAGAGCAATAGTTCATATTTTGCCTGTTGACAGGCAATATTGAATACTTAAGGAATTTGGGAAACTCCATCATAGGTGATCCTCTCAACTACTGAAATATCGGTTGACAATACCAGAATTGCTAGTAGTTTAGTTGCAATCAGAGGTGTTAACTGATGTGCAGCTGAGACTTTCCCTGCCCTCCTCTTTTGGCCTTCCCTTAAATTTTGTGTACCTGGATTAAAGTCTGCAGTTTTAGTGGGTTTTTTTAAAGATATATAATACAACAACGTGCTTCCAAGAATGAAAAACTAATCCTAATGTTGAGTGCAATGACCGAAGGGGACCTCATTTTCACTCACCCGGGACAGAATCTGTTTGTGAACAGCTGCATTTTATTTTCTCTTCTAGATGAATTGCGAATATTGTGTAATGAGTTCGTTGTGTAATGGTGAACTATAATTGTTGGTTAAATCTGTTATAAACATCCCTATATTGCATTTTCAGATTATGTGTGGTATCTTACATAAGACGTAATTGAAAGTTTCCGTATTTCCATGTGGATCACTTAACAGACACGTTAAGGATGTTTGTCTTGACATAATGACAATTCAGTGTACATTTAAATGCAGAAATCTGGCATAATATTACTGTTGGCAGAAAATTTCAAATACAACTGTGGTGGGTTCACCTTGGCTGTCTGTCAGGTGCCCAACAAGCCACTCTATCACTTCCCCTCCTCCACAGGACAGAGGGAGAAAATACAACAAGGGGCTCATAGGTCAACATAAGGACAGGGAGATCACTCAACAGTTACCATCATGGGCAAAACAGACTTCATAGAATTCTGGGACCATTAAATGATAAAATGTTTGGGTTTGAAGGGACACCTTCCACTAGACCAGGTTGATCAAAGTCTCATCCAACCTGGCCTTGCACGCTTCCAGGAATGGAACATCCACAGCCTCTCTGGGCAACCTGTTCCAGTGCCTCACGACGTTCACAGTGAAAAATTTCTTCCTTATATCTAATCTAAATCCACCCTCTTCCAGTTCAAAGTCATTGCCCCTTGTGCTGTCACTATGTGTACTTGTAAATAATCCCTCAGCTTTCCTGTAGACCCCCTTTAGGTACTGGAAGGCTGCTGTAAGGTGTCCCTGGAGCCCTCTCTTCTCTAGGCTGAACAACCCCAACTCTTTGAGTCTTTCTTCATAGGAGAAGTGCTGCAGCCCTCTGATCACCTTCATGGTCCTCCTCTGGACTCGCTCCAACAGGTCCATGTCCTTCTTGTGCTGAGGACCCCAGAGCTAAAGGCAGTACTGCAGGGGACACCTCATAAGAGTGGAGTAGAGGGGCAGAATCAACTCACTTGACCTGCTGGTCACACTGTTTTTCATGCAACTTGAAATACAGTTGGTTTTCTGGGCTGCAAGCACACATTGGTGGGTCAGGTCGAACTTCTCTTCAGTCAGCAACCCCAAGTCCTTCTCCTCGAGGCTTCCCTCAGTCCATTCTCTGCCCAGCCTGTATTTGTGCTTGGGATTGCCTCAACCCATATGTAGGACCTTGCATTTGGCATTGTTGAACTTCATGTGGTTCTCACAGGCCCACTTCTCAAGCTGGATGGTCCATCCATCAAATCAATATCTCTCCAGTTCAGAGACAAGGATGTTGTGTGGGACAGTGTCAAACGCTTTGCACATGTCCAGGCAGATGACTTGACTTGGGGAAATTAGTTTAACTTACTGCCAATGGAATCAGAATAGGAAGATATGACACAAGAAAAAATCTAAAAAACACCTTCCCCCTACCCGTCCTTCTTTCTGGGCTCAAGTTCACTCCTGATTTCTCTTCCTCCTCCCCCCGAGTGTCACAGGAAGAGAGGAATTGGGGTTGTGGTCAGCTGATCACATGTTGTCTCCGCTACTCCTTCCTCTTCACACTCTTCCTCTGCTCCAGCGTGGGATCCCTCCCCTAGGATACAGTCCTTCATGAGCTTCTCCAATGTGGGTCCTTCTTGCTGGCTGCAGTTCTTCAAGAACTGCTCCAGCATGAGTCCTTTCCACGAGGTGCAGCCCTTCAGGAATGGATTACTGCAGCCTGGTTGTGCCACAGGGCTGCAGGTCCTGCCAGGAGTCTCCTCCATCATGAGCTTTCCACAGGGTTACAGCTTCCTTCAAGGCACATCCCCCTGCTCTGGCGTGGGGTCCTCCCCGGGCTGCAGGTGGGGATCTGCTCCAGCGTGGGCCTCCATGGGCTGCCGGGGACCAGCCGGCCTCACCGTGGGCTGCACCAGGGGCTGGGGGGAATCTCTGCTCCGGGCCTGCAGCACCTCCTCCTCCTGCTGCACTCACCGGGGGGCTGCAAGACTGTTTCTGTCATTCTCACTTTCTTCTCCCAGCTGCCGCTGCACAGCAGTTTTTACCCTTTCTTAAATATGCTGTTACAGAGGTGCTACCAACATCACTGATTGGCTCAGCTTTGGCCAGCGTTGGATCCGTCTTGGAGCTGGCTGAAACTGACTCCATCCAACATGGGGGAAGCTTCTGGCATCTTCTCACAGAAGCCATTCCTGCAGCCCTGCTGCTACCAAAAACTTTCACATAAAGCCAATACAACAACAAAATGGCAAATTTCTTTCTGAGGTTTATGAATGTATTTTATCCAGGGTTTTCCCATAGTTGGGCAGGAATTACTGGGACATCATTACCTGAATCATTATACTGTGAATTTGGCTACCTATATACTTCAAACTATAGAGTGAACCGGTCTCTCATTTAAGAAAGATAAACTTAAAATCAAGTTCACAACTCTTTTGTGTAGCTGCTGTATTGTTTTCAGAGGATTTGTCTGAAGAAAAGAGTAAATGGAACAATTGTCATAAAAGGTCCTGTTCGCTTGACTTCTACAGTTGTTAGAATTTTTTGTTCTTCAGTAGATGTCTGTTTTGTCCAAATGAGTCTGACTTTTCTTTACAGGTGTCTGCACTTCCCAGGCTGGGTTTTAAAACTGAGGCTTTATTGTGGACACAAATTTGTGTACATAAGCCTGTAAATGCACTGCTGACAGAATCAAGCAGTAGCTAGCCAGTATTGCTAGACTTTGTGGTGCAATTGAACATAAATGTTCAGATAGGCATTTCATGTGATTTTCACAGAAAACCAGGAAGATCAGCCCTCATTCTAGCTTTAAGTTAAAGACATGTTAAAAATGTCTTTAACTGGATTTGTACTTTCTAAGTTGTTGTTAGCGGTTTTTTACTGAATTTGGGCTTTTTGTTCATACAGTCTATGACCCAGAAAAATCTGCTCTTGCAGAATATGCTGAAGATTGCAATGAAGCTTTAAGTAATAACTCTAAGTTCTATGCAACAAATCATATTCTTGTGTTGCTTCTGGCAGCAAATTTCCACCTGACCTAGAGCATTTTTCCATAACTAGAGCCACTCACAGCAGGTGTCTCTCAGTTCTACAGAGTGACTGCAGAATAGCCCTCTGAGATTTGAAAGCTCTTCTGTAAGCTCAGCCTAGTAGAGGAAAGGACATTATCAGAAGTTGCCAGAAAAAAAACCCTCAACTCTAAATTGAACTCCAGAACATGGCTCAGTAACAAGAAAATCTCCAATACTCTACTGATAAGAGTTCTGCTAATCACATAGTTCAGTTCTGTACTTTGAAAAATATGTGATAATTCCTTGACAACTATTCTCAAAATTGTAATGGAATTGATCACTGTGTGAGATCAAGGCCACTAAAAGATGCACTTGCAATAGAAAAGCATGCACAGTATTTCTCCTTTTTCTGCCTTGCTACCCCTGCTGACTCACAGCGCTGTGACATGCAGTGATCAACATCAAAGAGGAAGAATGAGGTACAGGTCCTTCCTATCACTTTATTATTGGGATAGGAATCACCAGCCTCAGGAGCAAAAATTTGAACAGACAGCAATGATGACTGTAGAGGCGGAAGTACATTAATGAGGAAACAGAAAATTAACAGACACCTTAGTGTGTGGAGAGCAGAAGTGAAGAATGCAAGAGGGAGAAGAGATTAGGATGGCAAAAATGAAGGAATGATAGGAAAAAATTAGAGAGGAACAGGCAAAGGCAAAGATGAAAACACTGAACATAAGGTTATGGAGAAGTTAGTTAATTTGGAAAATAAAACCTCTTAGTTTAAAATTATTTTAAAAAATCAAGAAAATTATTTTAAGAAAAAGAAGGAAAAAACGTAAGAAGTGGTCTGCAGAACAGCTGCATTACAATTTACTGCAGACTTTGTTGGATGCTTAGAACCAAGGTTTATCAAGATACTATGTAATGTTATAGCTGACATCAGGGTATCTGAGTGTGGTTTGCCACTTCTTGGTCTCACAGTGAAGAATCACTTCTAAAATAAACTCTGGTTGTCTTAGTTGCCCATTAAATATCAATCACCAAAATTAAAAAGAAGACCTCAAGGTCCCTTAAATAACTGCATATTTTATTTCTTATTAACTATATGCACACATCAAGTGTAATTGTAAATTATGTTTGCTTGCTGAGAAAAATAGTGCACTGGTAGAGTCTGGGGAATTATAGCTAGCCAGATCCTGGATCAGCACGTCACTTGCTTCTGATACCTCTATTTCAAGGGTGCTTTTAGGGATTTTTACCTGGGTAGATAGACAGGTCTCAATCCTAGACTTGTGCCTACAGTTATGCTGTGAATTGCAAATGAAGTTTACATTAGAGCTATAGGTGGGAGAGAGGAAGGAAAGACACCTTGAAGATTACTACCTCCCATTCAGAAGACATGGGCATGCTTCTTAAATGAATGATGGCAACTTGTGACTTGCCACCTTGTATTATTTCATGGATACACTCTGAAAAACTACCAGACTTGCACCATGTTTTCCTTAACTGGGTGGCATTCAAATTGGAGGCCTCATATATAGTTACTACGCTGCCGTGTGAAGAGTGGGGATCTAGGCCAACAATGAGTCAAGTGGTAGGCTGGGTAGACAGCCTGAAGGTCTTCAGTCCCTTAGAACTTCACTAAACTGAAGACAGAGGTGCAATGTTCTTCCAGTATTCACTGGATGTTGGGGAAAAGTTCCTTCATGAGCACTCTGTGGGCTGTGCCTCAGTGCCCATCTTTGCACACTGAAAGACAGTGGATGACATTCAGAACCTACCAGAGTTAACTGGAAATTTGTCATTGACATCAAGAGAGGCAGGATTACTGAAATGATTTCCACTGGTTTACTGAGATTTTGTGGTTGGTAAGGCAGGTAAGGACCAGCCGTTTTTGCGGAAGGAGTGTATTTTACCCAGAGACAATAACAGAGAGCTGCTAACAAGCCTTGCAGCCTCTTGTGTTCCTGGAACAAAAGAGTGCATATTTTTTCTTTGCAAATGAAGAACAGAAATACCCTTTTATCATCAGCAAGCTGCAAATGAAAAACCAAAATCCCAGAGTTGTCCCTCTGTTAAACAGTTTTAGTGTTCCCATCAGGTTACATAATATTTCAGTTTTGGAAAAACACAACTTAATGGTATAAATTCAAATCCCCAAGTAACATTTTCGGCCAGAGCCTCCTTTTATGTTCATGTCTTGGAGGTGTGCTGTTTACACCAGAACATTGTTCTTACAAGAGAAATTTTCGTCAGATGATTAGATAATATACATTGGCAATGAAAGTGTCTGTAAACAAGATGTCTGTAATGAATTACCATTTATTTATAACAAAGGACTTTCCCTAATTAGGTACTATTTAAACAACTAGATTTTTTAAAACATTTTAGATATTTTGATCCATAGTTTCATGTTTTTAGTTCTGTATGTTACTCTCTGCAATTTACCATGTCTGTCAATTTTATTGAAAATCAAGATAATTGCTGCCTTTTCCTTATGCCATTAAAGTGAAAGAAAGGGCTATAAAGATAACTTTATATAAAATTTATTCTATCTGTTGTAGTCACACTATTTCAGCAATCTCTCTCAATATGAAAGTAAAAATTAATGTAACAGAGGAAAAGAAAGTAGAAGAAATCAAAGATAATTGATACATATGGTGACGATATTTGATGCTTTAATGAATTCAGCTTTGGTATTATTTGTTTTAATTCTATTTTCTGCCTTCAACTGAAAGCTGTGGGCAAGTTTTTATCAATGTGGTTATATTAATGTAATCAATGACTGGAGGATGCCAGAACAATGTAGGTTCTTGTAATTTTGTTCTGATTCTGTTTTTTTTATGGGTATGGACATAAGTTTTAGAATGCCAGTTCTTCTGGGAAGGGCTCTTTGTTTTTCTTTCTTTCTAAGGTACTCAGTGTAAGAAGTCTTGTTACCATTGGGGACACCTGATTGCTGTTTTAATATAAATAGTTACTGAAATAGCCATTATACGTTCTTTATGCTGACCTTTGAACATTGTTATCCTGACTCTTGAAAATCACCTGAAATGCCTCCCAAAAATAATGAATATCTCAGGATTGAATTTTGCACAGCAAATTCCAGCCTCAGTAAGTGGTCAGTGTTTTATACACCTGAAAACAGTAGCTAATGACTGAAGAGTTGATCAGTCTTATGTACTACCTGCTCTGCTAGTTATATTAAAAGTTCCCTTTAATTTGATTTGTGCAAGAGTAGTTGCTGTCAAAATCTCACTGAATAACTGACAATAAATAATATTCATTGTAAGTATAAGCACATCACTCCAAGCCATGCAAAACTCAGGACCTTGAACAACTTTAAATGAGCAGTTCCATAATTCTCAAACATTCATGTGTCTCTGTTTTTAATGGAAAATTGTTTGATGAGTTTTATTTCCCAGTTCAAATCAAACCTCAAAAAAATATTGGACTTTATAATTTTGGTATGCTGATGATGTGAAGTGAATTGAATTCATAAAAATTTTCAGATATTTCAAGTGCGCTAGCCTTCTCTATAATTCTGCATTAATCATTAGCTGAGTAATTTGTCTTTTGAGCTGTACATGCAGATGTGCATGCTATGTGATCTCTGGTATCTTAATTATAGCAAGATTTCTTAGTTAGCTGTACTATATCATCAAAACCTAATTTGTGTTTCAGAAGAGTGAGGGGTAATTCCATTAGCGTACTTACTCATACCTCTTCAGAGCAAGGAAAATTGTATGGTATTTGTGACCGAGCATGTCTTACGGTTTTAAAACGCAAATCCATATTTTAGTTATGACTTCAACCTTGACCTTAGAGTTAAACCTAGTGTTTTATCCATCTGCTCTCTGAAGCCTGAAACAGGATACGCATGTGAAATAGGTACTTAGAAGTAGTTTTGTCTGATTTGCATACTGCCATCTTTGTAATTATTTTTGTTTGACATGGTACAACTGCAACCAGCATAAAATCAAAGGCAGTAAACCAGTAAATTGTTTTGCTGCTTTCCTGTTAGCAGCATGCTAAGAATGCTAGAGTACATCACTAGGCAAACTAACAAGAATTTTAAGCTCCAAGTCTGAATACAGATTTTCTGTATTCCACCACCTCCACCCCTTTTTTTAAAAATGTAGACACTATATTTCATGCCTTCCTTTTCCTTCTTAGTTCATCTCATTTAATATACTTTGGAAATGGTTTGCTAGCTTGTTAAAATATTTGTAAGGCATAGATAAAAAGTCAAGCTTGTTGACTTCTAGAGCAATTAACAGAATCACAGATAGCCTATTTCTTGGCCTATTTTCTCCGTTCAGTCATCAATGCAATTATCCACATTAGAGAAGTTTTCTCATATAGAAAAGAGGGTCACAAGTCCAAGAAAGTTAAAGTTCACTCCGGAAATATAACTGTTTGGTTTTAATTCTTCTTCATCAGCCGCTTCCAAGGCTATCAGAAAAAATAATTTCTGTCAGTATCTTAAAACAGTTCTGTATCTTTGTAGTCCTGGAGAAACTCTCAGAAGGGAGTATTTTGGTGTTTAGTATTATGCTTTTTAATTTTTAAGCTGCTTGTCCGAAACTAACACCAAAACTGAAAGATTTTTTTCCAACATGCATAGGTAGGCTTTTGTGCGAAGGATGTTAACATTCAGGGGATTTTAGTTAGTATACCTTTTAATTTTGATACGTACTTCCCCACTGAGATAATCTTCCCACTGTTAGCAGTGATCAGCTAGGGGAAAACTTTTGAGGGCAGAAAGAAAACAAGATTTTTCATTGTTCCTAATAATGAATACAACAAACTTGTAACCAGCTTCAGAAGAATTTGGTCCCCTCACTACAAGAAGGACATCAAGCTGCTGGAGCGTGCCCAAGGAAGAGCAACAAAGCTGATGAAGGTCCTGGAGAACAAGTCTTACGAGGAGCAGCTGAGGGAGCTGGGGTTGTTTAGTCTGCAGAAAAGGAGGCTAAGGGGAGACCTTGTTGCCCTCTACAACCACTTGAAAGGAGGTTGTAGCCATGTGGGGGTCGGTCTCTTCTCCCCAGTAACTAACGAAAGGACAAGAGGAAACAGTCTCAAGTTGTGTCAGGGGAGGTTCAGGTTGGATATTAGGAAGAACTTCTTCACTGTAAGAGTCATCAGGCATTGGAACAGGCTCCCCAGGGAGGTGGTGGAGTCACCATCCCTGGAGGTGTTCAAAAACATTTAGATGTGGCACTTCGAGACATGGTTTAGTGTGTTTAGTGGGCATGGTGGTGTTGGGTAGAAGGTTAGACTTGAAGATCAGTGAGATCTCTTATAACCATAATGATTCTATGATTCTATGAGTCTATGGTAGGTACTTATACAAGTTTTCACTTCATATAACAAGTCTGTTGCTAAAGTTTTAAATGAAGACTCTGCTTAAATCAGACTGAAGATGTTTAGAAATATAGCAATTCATATAACTACTGCTGGGCTCCTGAAGTCAATTTTTCTTTAGTGGGATAATGCATTTGAAACAGTAGCAATTATTTGCATTAAAAATTAAGGCAGAGTTACAGAGGGGAGTAAGGCTAACTGCTCAAGCCCTCACATTTTTAATATTAAGCTCCTTTTTCTCATTGAAGATTAAAGCTCTGATTAAAGTTGAGGGCAAATTAAACTGTAGTCAAGATTAGCACAGTTCTTAAATTACTAAAGTTGAAACATCCATCCAACTTTGGACATTTAAGTACATAGTATAATATGTACTTAATGAGAGGTTTATTCAGAAATTTTAAAATCTCTTGTTTTCCCGGCTCAAGATGCTGATTTGTACTGAATAACAGAACAGATTGAGCATAAATTATATCATGACCAAAATAACTCTGGATATTACCTCTTGCCATCTTGCAAAGAAAGCATTCTTTACAGAGGTAGTTGAACAGATAATATTTTAAGCCAAGCTGGGAGATGAAATTATCATACACTTTCACTAGCATTACTAGTATTTTCTATTCACTATGTCTTTCTTGAATCCACATGAATAACTACATTTAAAATGCAAATTGAGATGTGTATCAACATTCTACAATTCGTGGTGAAACAGTAACTATTTCAGTTTATGTTGTTTTTGACATAGTCCCCCTCTTCTGCCATTTGCTGAACTCCATCTCACTTTCAGTGTCCAGTAGAATATTATCTCAAAACTATTTTTTATTATAATTATTTTATTTTTAATTTGACTGGTATGAATCTGTGTGATTTAGCTGCTTCATTGATCTGAAAATTTAAAACTACATGTCCATTTCTGAGGAAGAATTGGTGAGAAGGTTAATGAGGGATTTCAAATTTTCTCCTCATTTATTAATGGCAGATTGAATTTACTCACTTGTAAAGTAAGAGAAGTATGTTAATTACTCTCCATGTCAATCTAACTAAGAGGCATTGATCTAGCATTTCTAGTATTTAATAACCAAAGATGAAGTGATGATTTCACACATATATCAACGCATACCTGACTACTGGCCTAGTTTCAAGACAGCCATATTACAAAAATAACATTGAGCACATGTATTTAGCTAGAGGTTGGAGTGAAGAGCTAAATGAAATATTTTCCATGTTGTATAAATTTCACATTTTTTTAATAAATAAAATTAATAAATTTTTTTGAATCCAAAATGGAAGAAAATGAAGCAATTCCAAAGTTTCATGTGAAAACTAATTTTGAAAAGAAACGTATTTGGTTTCAATCAAATTCTACTTAGATTTTTACCTAGAAATACAATTTCCTACAGTATTTAAAAAAAGGAGTAAATCACTGCAAAACAACCGTTGGAACATTCAATCCATTTGGTTTTTAAATGAAAATTCTTTTAACTATTGATCACTAGATATTGACTAGATATTGACTGCACTGCAAAAAGTTTACTGCTAATGAAAGCCCTGAGATTTTCTACATTTCTACCCGAAAGGTGTTTTCATGGCCTACAGTGACTTTTCAGTACAGAAATAAGGAAGAAGAATGAGGCATAAATGTACTGATATTGACTATGATGTAAAAAACATGAATTAACCTCAACAATAGATTATTATGTTTCAAATGGAATGCATTTGAAGACAATTTTTAAAAACCCAAAACTTTAAATTTGGAATTGCAATGACAAACACTGTGGCATGTTTGTTGGTCATGTCACTGTTGGTGAGATGTTGCACGGTTAACTATCTGTAATCTTTGGCCTCCCTACTCATTCAGGGTAAGTTAATTGTATAAGCCCAGTTTTTGTATCAAAAGGTGAATGCTTTTCACTTCACTTTTTTTTTGAAGGCAAGAATGAAATTATTTTGGTTTTGCTACCAAGGAAATGAGAAATCAGCATTTCTGATCACTGAAAATACATGAGAATCCATTATAATGATCCTCATCAACTAATTCAAAATCTTCGTCAAGGGGGAGTCGGAGCAGTTATATGTAAGGTCACATTTTGTATTTAGTTTTAGTCATTGACTTCTCTCTAATCTCCTCTGGCTGTAAGCTAGCTGTTTGTCATCCATCAGCCTATGTTCTTAAGATGCTGATCCTGTAGAAAAAGAATGACCTATACCTGTGCATCACCTATTGCTAGTTGTGTCATTGGAAACAGCTGAACTTATCATGTGATTTACTAAGTAAGGAAAGGAGACTATCATTTAGAAAAGAGCAGTTAAATTCTTTCTTGCATTTGAATCTTACTTGATGCTTAATGCCACTTAGTGCTGATTTAATGCCATTCCACCAATTACTCGCAGGTTCTGCCATCAGATCAGCTGTGCTTTGTGATCAATAGTATTGAAGGTGGCCATAGAGTCTAACAGCACCAGCTTGGGCAATTGTCTTTTGTGTATAGCTTTCAGGAAACCATAGAATCATACAACATCTCAAGTTGGAAGGGACCATAAGGATCAAGTCCAATTCCCTGCTCCTCACAGGACTACCTAAAACTAAGTCATATGACTAAGAACGTTGCCCAGATGCTGCTTGAACACTGACAGATTTGGTGCCATGATCACTTCCTTGGGGACCTGTTCCAGTGACTGACCACCCTCTCAGTGAAGAATCTTTTCCTAATGTCCAATCTGAACCACCAAATCATCTGTCTTTGTCACCTCTTCTTTTTCTAGGCCAAATCTTAGTCTTAAGCCAGGCTGGTAGGGACTTTTATTGTTAAAACAGGTGATGTAGTAGTTGAAAGGCTGGAGAGCACTGAAGGATTACTTCTGAGGTAAACTGATCCATTGGGTCAGTCTGCAGTGACACAGGATCTCTGCAAGAAAACAGTTGAGAATTTCTCCCAAGCGTGAAATAGTATTCGCTCTTAATAGCTATACTGCTTTGTCAGAGGTGGTTTTTCTCCATGTAGTGGCAACTAGAAATCTGCCTTTGTCTCTTCTTCACTGTGTTAAGTTGTGAGGAAAAATCTCTTTTCAGTGACTCTGAGCAAAGTTTATGTATTTACCTAGCTGGAACCAACTGTCTTACCAGTTTACTGCCTTTTTATGAGACTTCAATGTTGTAGCATCCATATTTCGATAAAGAAGTAATTGGTCAGGAAAAGGTAAGAAACTGACTCTAAATTTTATCTGATCCATCTCTGGAAACATTCAGAAAATCCTTTGACTATAGACTTATCAGGTATTTCTGTCTTTTCTTTCTGTATGCTTTCTATAGTTCACAATTCATTTCTTAAATATCTCTCCCTTTATACTATTCACCTTGTTTGGAGTAAGTTGGGATCATGTGTGTGGCTCCCCTTTCCCTCAAAGCTATGAGGATTCTGCTGTAATAATTTACCTTATGTCTATCTATTTTGGGTTAGAACTGCAATTCCGATGCAACTTTCTTCCTCTCCTCAATTTACCTTTGCCTTCTTACGATTAATGCAGCATCTCTAAGACTTTCACACCAACACCACAGGGCACCAGAGAAAGAAACAGTCTTAATATTGTGGTTCTCTCATTCCTCTGCAAAATATTTCTGTCTAATAAAACAATATAAACTCCTTGAGATTTACAGGTCATTTAATATGTCTCTCTTATTTGCTACATATTTTTCTCTGCTGATGAATGCATGTTCACTGACCGCTGATGTACTTAGCAGCTGCTATTCTGTGTAGTTTTTCCAGCTGTTCTGCCTGGCACTAAGTTACCATGTTGTTATGCCATTTAGAATCCCATCTCTTTGTTGCATAGCTAGTGTACGTTCAGTCTTTTTTATGACTCTGAACTGAAAGAATTCATTGAGATCATCTAAAAGAAAGAAAATGACCGTAAATATTCTTCACAAGCTGGAGCAAGCGTATGTACTAAAGTAGACCAAAGAGGTCAGAGAGGTATGTTTTAAAATTAAGACAACGAGTTGATGAAATTTACTTTATAAATTTCTGCTGTGCTGAGAAGTTCAGGGACATGATCTTGCCTTCTTGCCTTGGCAGAAAACGTCCATGTTTCAAAGGCAGTGAAAGGTGTGCCTGGAAGATTTCACAGAAAACAAATTAGATCAGAGAAGCCAAAACACAGGCCTGAAAACACCGGCCACTTATCTCCCTGCTTTGGATTTGAGCAATAATGCAGCTGCTTCCTTATAAAAACATCAATTTGTATGTATGGCTATACGTGCACACAAAGCAGTCAAGCCATCATACAAAGTGATAAGCTGCACTGTAGTTCAGAGTGTCATAAATATGTGATAACAATGGTAATACTCAAATACAAAACCAAAAGAAGGACTCATCTGAACATGATTCAATCACACTGCATAGTTCCAAGGAAAGCTCCAAGGTTGTCCTGGGAAGGGAGGGAAGGGAAGGAAATGGAGGGAAGAGGAGGGGAGAGGAGGAAAGGGAAGAGAAGAGAAGGGAAGAGAAGAGAAGAGAAGAGAAGAGAAGAGAAGAGAAGAGAAGAGAAGAGAAGAGAAGAGAAGAGAAGAGAAGAGAAGAGAAGAGAAGAGAAGAGAAGAGAAGAGAAGAGAAGAGAAGAGAGAAAAGAAGACAATAAAAGAGATGCTTGCAAATGAAGAGAAGAGAAGAGAAGAGAAGAGAAGAGAAGAGAAGAGAAGAGAGAAAAGAAGACAATAAAAGAGATGCTTGCAAATGTTAAGAACCAAGAAAAAGGCATAGCATCTTTAGTCTTACGCATGAATTATGGATGAACAAGTCACTCAAAGGAAGATTCGTGTTTAAGAATACTCAAGACTGAGTACCCTCTGAAGAAACAGAGAAGCTATCAGCTGTTAGTTATGTCCCTTTAATTAGATCTGTGCTGTTATAGCTTAGGTGGCAAGAAATTGTGATAACAAGCTACCACCATTTCACTTTTAATTGCAGTTCCAAGAGAATTCACAAGACAAGAAGGACTGTAGGTTTCTTTAACCTCCAGATACTTTGTTTTCCCTCATTCAACATACTTCAGAGAATAATAAGATAATTTAGATGGGAAAGGACAGGAGGAAGATTAGCTTTGATCTCATGATCAGACTAGGTCTCTCAGAGCTGTATCCAGATGAGATTTTAAGACCTTAGGGTTGGACATGGAATGACATCTGCAGACCTCTGCTCCACTGCTGGACTGTCTTTTGCAGGAAAACATTTCTCCTGATTCCCAGTCTAAATCTCTCTTGTTTCGGTTTATGTTTGTTGTCTCTTGTTCTCCTGCTATAAACATCTGTGAAGAACCTAGCTGCACCTCCTTGATCTCCTCCCCGGAAGCGCTAATGGTAAGTGGCTCTGAACCCACCCCTTCTCCAGGCTGAACAAGTCCCAGTCCCATAGCATCTCCCTGCAGGACCTATTCTCCAACCCCTGTCTATCTTCTTTGTCCACAGAACTCTGTCCAGTTCATCAATGTCTTTCCTTTATGGGGGGCCCAACTGGACTCAGCATCTAGACATGATCTTGAACACTAAATAGAGGGAAATAGCCACACCTCTCAACCTATTGGCCTTGCTCCTGTTCATACACCCAAAGATGTTGTTGTCCTTCTTTATTGCCACAGCCCACTGTTAGCTCATGTTCAGATCACTGCCTTTATTTTAATATTGTGAGAAAAAAAACAAATTATTATGAAAGTGGGATGAGTAATGTGATTCAGTGTATTGTTGAATTTCATTAATACAGAGGAAGATCAGGTTTGTCTGTGTACATTTAACTGTATGTGTACTTTATCATGCTGTCCAGTTTATAAATGACAAATGGATACAGTAATATTATGAAATGGTCTATCTGCCTGAGGGACAATAACTTCTGGTCTTACATTCTGGAAATTTGGAAGTTATTTTGTCCTGAAATTACTCTTCAAATAGGAAAGCTGTTGAATGTTACATGAATTGCAATCATTAAATATGAACTCAGTCTGGAAGATTCTAAATGCAATGTATCAAAAGAAATACATCCTAAAACCACAGTTTGAAAGGTACATCTTAACCTCCTTCAGGTTAACCAGGATATGGAATAATTTATTACCTATGTTGAAAACAATTTGACTATTCTTGTCTCAACCAAAAATAGTATGAAAAAAATAAGTAGGTAAAGTCATGAATTAATCACTGTTTTAATGATCTTGGTTCTGTCAGAACTCAATTTACTTTCCACTTTTTATCACTACATGGAAACTGGGAGTATTATTTAACTCCATGAACAGCAGTAAATGCCACTATAAAATGTTCTAATGTGAGTGATGAAAAGATCAAAGCCTATTTGAAAACAATTCTGATTTTAGATCCCTTCCCAATGAGTGAGGACTGAGAGCTTCCCAGTTTTATATTTCTTCTATATGTATATTTCTGTGTGTACGTGTACGTATTGTGTGCATTTGTAGTATATGTATGTAATTCACTGTGTGGTAGCTGTTCATTGTTTTCATAGTCTTAAACAAGAGCTACAGTGGAAAGGATTAATGTAAATTAAAATGTACAGAAGATTCCTGAAATAAATGGAAAATATTAACATTTTCATTTTTGTAAAGAAACCTTTTTTCCTTAGTGTGTTTATGGGTTAACGCAGAGGGTTATTGCTTAACAATCACATAGCAGTCAAATCTCATCACCTTCAGTAGGAATAATTTATGGTTTAATCTTACATGCAGGCGTATTAAATTAGTATTACTCATCAGAACTCACTTATTAATAAAACAAGCTGAATTAGCCACCAGAGAATCATATTTGGAAATTCAATGACAATTTTACATTTTTAATAAAGGCTCAGAAATATTATTGCAGAGCAGGTGGTATGAGGAAATGTGGTCAAATTTGACATTCATTAATAATTGAAGTGTGGAACGTGACAGAGGTGAAAATTGATATTGATTTTTTCCCCTCTAATATTTGGATGAGTTCTGAAAAGTAAATAAAATGAGATAACAAGACATATCAAGTCACCCTGATTTCTTTGATCACCCCTCCCTGCAAGTGCACGTATATATCACTATTTTCCCTATCATGTTTTTGAATAATTCAACACCCATAGTTTTTCCAGTTCAATGCATTATAAAACACGCTCAAGCTGAGTTTCAATCATATTAGACTGAAAGCTGAATTTTTTATGAAGGATTATTTAAAACAAAATGTGTCCTGGGCCCTACAGTCTCTGAAACCAAACAATCCTGAGAGTTCAATGAAGAAATGTCAACACTGTGGAGAATTGTTCGATTCAAAAAATTAAGGGAATCCTGTTTGATGTATATTAACCATATCAATATTAACAACGTTCTGCTGGATTTCAGAAGTGATATGACAGTGGCAGTATTATCAGTATTTTAACTAGTTGTGAAAGCTCTGAAATACTTGTACTCACGCTGAACTTGACCTGCCTTTGGGACAGCTCCAGGAGCACTCCTGCTGATTTCGGTAGAGACAGTCTGCAGACTCAGTTGAGGTTAGCCTCTTTAGCCTCATTGAAGTTCAAGCATGCAAGGAGGGCCACCAGGTTCTGCTAATCAAACTCCAGCACACTGTAGGCATCTCCACTAGGTATTTTCTGCAGGATTTACATGGCTGTTAGAGGTCTATAGTACATTATGCATGTTTCAGCATTTCCCACCTCTTTCTGTCTTCACTTTGAATCGGCTTGTGGTCAGGATCTTCTTTACAAGACATCTCTTGGTTTATATTCTTCATCCACTTGAATGACTGGGTTGCTCTTTCTTGGCCCAGTACTCATGATAGCAACAGGTGAAAATCCCTGAAAATGAACTGGAGCCTTCCATTCTTATGTGTTTACAAAAGCAAATATCTTTCTCCTAAACAAAATAGTCTACTTACATGTTCTGGCTGTAGGTGCAAATATACAAAGAAAATAAAAGAAAAAATCACTTTCTCTAATGCTCACTGCAGAGGATTTCCTCAGCCTATCTGTCTTCTATTTGAAACTTCAACATAGCCACGTACATATCCACACTTCAGGATCTTTGTGATGTCACCCTCCCTCCTCTACAGTCTCCTATAAACTTGCCTAGAACAGCAAGAAAATCGTGTTCTCATGAACTTCACCTTGGTCATTTTCTGGATTTCATGCTGTACAACTTATCTAGATAATCAGCCCACAGAGTATTGTTCAGCAGATTTAACAATCTTCTCAGCAGAATAGACTCTCTAGAGTTAATCTATGGGACAGGAAGAGATCAAGGAGTCTTCTCTTATACTACCTGTAAAAAAAAGCAAAGGAGCTATAAAATGTCAAAGCAGTAGAGCATTCAGGAAAAATATAAATTATTAGGAGTTAAGAAGGAAGGAAGTAAAAAAGTTCAAAAGCAGGAGAGAGAAAGTGTGTCAACTCATTGGGTTTCCTTCAATTGTTTTTTTTAAGGATGCCTTCATGTTTTGAGATGAACATCTCTGCTCCAGGATATTGAGCACAAATAATATTGATTGACTGCAGTTATTTTATGCTCTCGTGCCTTCTGTCTACTGCAGAACAAGTAGCTGTTTGCAGGTCCTGTTGACTGTGTTTGCAGATCTAATGGATGATGCTCTAGGTCTCATTTTGTAAGAATGAATTTATATTGACTTCAATAGCCAGAATTAATAAAATCTAGTCAAATAACTGAACAGGTATTCCACAAGGTATTTTGCTTTAATTAGTGAGAAGTATTGCAGAGAATATGAGTCAGTTGAGATTTTAAAGCTGAACAATATTTTATTCTCCATTCATATCTGTCATATATTAATGTTGGAAACATAACTCCAAATTGTAAGTTGTGAGCTATTTGGAATTTGAGTGCCAATTCATGGGTTTTTTTTATCATTATGTGTAGGTTTTCATCAGATAGAGAATATAAGAACTAAAAAAAGTTACTATTTTAATTAAAATGAGGAAATACTTTAATCAGCAGTAATGAGCAGCCACTGCTGGGCAAGATAAATTGTTCTTATGTGACATGGTGCAAACAGGAACATGTTCCCTTTTGCAAAAATTGCAGTTAGTTGTTCAACAAAAAGATCATATAAATGGAAGTATCTGATTGTCTGTGACAGCTACCAACTTTTTATGTACTCTTCTATCAGCAAAAGCAGAATAGGAAAACTGAACAGTAAAGGAAGAGGAGGGAGCACATGGTTTAAGTTGATAGATTGCAGTATTTGAAAAATAAGTGTCCTTTTGAATTTAGACCATCAGTGCACTGTAGGCTACAAGGTGTTTCTTCTCCACAGTTAAAACCTTAGCAAAGTCTTACTGAGCCAAAAATACTCTAAGTACTGAGTATTAAACTTCAGTCATCTACAGGGCTGAACACTCCAAAAAGTGAAGTTATACACCACTCAGATCAGATTCCTATAATTTTGATTGGATTAGCAGCCTTGTGATACCACAGAACCATTTGAGAAACAAGACATGGCTTTCCCTCCTAAATTTTGGCAGCTTTTTTCCCCCCCTCAGTTTCTGGAAGTGGCTGGGGAATTTCAGGCCTTGTCATACTTTTCTGCCCCATGTTCCACAGGGTGATGTTAAGTCAGAGATCACAGCTGTGGTTTTGGAGGATCTGTTTGTTCTGTGCTCTTCTTCCGAGGGAAATCGTGTCAAGAATTTAAGTGTGTGGCGGGTAGAAAAGTTATGAAGAAAACTCCTTTTACTGAAAACACTTTCACCCCTGTTGCAACATTTTTTTTTCCTCTGACAAGACTCTTAATACAAGTATGAAAACAACTGGAGACCTCAGATTTCTGCAGTCTGCTTTGCTGTGATGTTAAGTGTTTTGTCCTCCTTATCCTGGGAATATCATTAATTTTGTCCATCGTTACACTACATATATTACATATATAGTCAAATAGAATTTGAGACGGATGTATGTAAGAGAGACATAGAAAAACTGTGGGAAGCTTCTCAACGTCTCAAGCAATTGTCTCACCAAAAGTCCATAGTGGGTGCATATCTGTCTTAGGGTCTGAAAAATGCTGTCTTTTCACTTGGGAAAACATGTATTTCTTACCTCTGCTGCCACTAATGCTGAGACAGGGATGATGGTCTTGGTGATAACACATTTTTCCAAAAATACGGCACCTGTAACTCTTCCCTCCTTGCTGAAGAGTTGCTTATGAACTGCCAAAAATTGCCAGATTATATCTGTACCAGTCCATTGAACCTGAACTTCCAAGTGATGCCTTAGGCTGTAGTTTGTTTGAAACTCTTAAAAAACAAGTAATAAAGTTAATCGACAAATATTTTGTGCAACAAACCCTGGAACGCTCCCTCTACATTATTTGAAACCTTGAATTCTGACCACTCATTGTAGCTGCACTTTCTTTCTTCTATCTGGCTATACTTAATTTATTCACTTGTGGTTAAAAATTATTGTTCTTGGGAGTTAACATAGTATCCAAAGGGAGATCAAAATGGATAGTTTAGGAATAATAATTAGCTTTCTCCCTTTCTGGAAGCCTGCTGTTTGTATAAAAGGTTACTCTTCCCCTGTAAATCCAGGAACTGGGCCTTATTCCTTCGTTACAAGACTACTTAATTAAAGAACTGAGTTAGTCAAATGCTATGAAGAGTTTAAACAATACACCCTTTCTTATTTTAACAATTGGAAAAAAGATGTGGATACTTGCTAGGAAGGTAACCTGTGAGATAGAGATATAGACAGATAGATAGATTGATTGATTGATTTACATATATTTATATTCAGTTATACATAGTTTTATAATTTGTCATGTGATACATAGCTCACTTTACTACTGATGTCATTCCAGTGATTCCTCCACTACTGAGTACGAAAAATGGACAGCAAGTTTGTAGTTCTGTATCCAAGAGAAAGATCAGAGTTTTGTGACATGTGACAGAATATAAGTGAACAATAACTTAAATTTCCACTGCCAGGCAGAGCTATGCTACACATTGTGGAAAATTATGCCTATTGATTATAATTCTTCTGAATCCAGAGACCATCAGTGCCTATCATTAAGGACCATAGAGGCGTGAACACGAACCACAGTGTACTTGCTGTTGGGCTGATCATGTTGTCTATCAGCCTCTAGGGATCTTAGGAATGGCTTTCAGTGATCACAGAACAAACTCATTAGAGTTTGTGAGAAAGTTGGTTTGAGTTATCTCTTTTGTTCAGTATTTGAGGAGACAAGGTGCATTTCTGTGTGCTAGACATGAAGTCAATGCCAAATTTTGGGCATCTGATTCTGTAAATTAAATACCAAATTGCCAGATAATGTATAATCAGGCAGAATATTAACTTTATAGGAGCCAAGAAGTCAAATCCTTCAGCATTTCAGCCAAAAATTGTAGAAAATTAATTTTGATTAAGTGTGTGGCTAAATATACGATGTGTTTGGAACCATTTAGAGATCACTGAACACATATAAAGCCCAGAAATGCAAACTTTTTTCTTGAGTTGAGAATTTTTTCTTGAAGACAGAGAGAACAAAAGTATTTTTAAAAAAGAGCATTACTTTGCCCCATTGACAAAGGGGCAAAGTATTACACTAGTTGAGTTTAAAAAATACTTTAGTGACATGCAATTCACTATTTAACTGGAAAATATTTTATCACAACCAAAAGAAGGAGGTGGTGTTATGATCTGGCATGGGGATAAATGATCATTTTATGAAGTCTGGAGAAACTTGGTGGAAATATACAATGCACAGTCTTTTAAATGCTAGTTCCATGCTTCTCTGAAACAAAGATTGATTCATTGTTCATAATTTGGCATGAGCTGCCATACATAACTGTCAAGAAAAACACATATGATGATAAAAATAGAAGCTGCAAATATATGGTGCTGCTACTTTCAGATTTAGAATGGTATATTGTTCTATTTCCTATTCTTTCATGTTGCTGTTTTTCTGTAGTCCTGGCTTCCTCTGATTGCTCTTCTTAAAAGATGAAAGGCATTTGTCTTCATTTAGAAGAAATTTTACAAGAAACCATGAACAGCCATCCAGAAGGTACTCTTCACAAATGTCATCTTGAAAACATTTTCTGGAGAACAAAGAACTGAAGGTCTGATCCTAAAATATCTCCATGTAACAAGATCTCAGTCCTTCTTTTGGGGAGAAAAATGTCAATATTATTTCCACCTGGTGGTAGATAATGCCAGCAGGAAGAACATATTATATGAGTACAGAAACAATCTATAGCTCTTTATATTGTGTTTAGATTGCATCATAATCTAAAACTGTCATGGAAAGAAGCAGTCATTTTATATGGCAATTAAAACACTGTAGAGATCTGACTTTTTTTAACAAAGAAAAAAGGTTAGAAAGTACTAGCCTCTAAAATACTTAAAATAAAAATACAAAATCGTACATTCATTCCCAATGCCCATACATATTTTTAGGATTCCTGTGAGAGCAGTAACTTCATTTTGATTTTCCATCATTTAACTTGGTTAGTTCATATCAGAAAGTGAGCATACTTAGCATAGTCAAAGCTGCTAACTGTTGATTTGTAGGCAGACGTGTTAGGGTAATAATGGTAATACCTCTGTTTGCTTTTTGTGTGTATGGATAGCAAGGGCTGCAATGACCTTTATCCTGGGTATTATCCCTTGGTGTCACTTTCTCTTTCCATTTTCCAATTGTAAGTTATTTTTATTAAAAGACTAATATATATATAAAAGAGACATCTGAAAATGAGTTACAGTCACAAACATCATGTATAGGTATAAAAGAGTATGGATTAAGCAGTGCCTCCAGTATGAAGAGACATTTCTATGGGCTGTTAACAGGTAAAATGTACAACAAAGCAGACAAGACTTCATGAACTACACTCACTCACTAATACTTCTTGCTGCCTGGAACAACCCAAGTGGCAGAGGAGCAGGCCGTGATGAATTGCCCATCCTGTATTAAATGCTTCATTCTCCTTGTAGACAGCCTGACTACAGGGAGCAGTGTTGTACCATGGTGCAGAAGAGTGTGGGCTTTGGCATACCTGCCGGTGTCCTGAACACAAAAATGAGATCGTTAATTTGCGTATATGAACATACTTTGCATAAAAATGGAAACAACTCAGAGATGGACAGGGGAAAACAAATAGGAGAAAATGCACTATCCACTCTTTTATATTTTCTTTGAGAGGGCAAGGCCCTTTCTCACAACAGTTTATAATTTTGTTCCAGCTCTGTATGTTCCTAGTCTTACTCTCCCTGAATGAATTGATTTTCATTCTCCATTCTGTTTCAAGTCAATCAACCTATTTTTTTCATCCATTTTTACATAAAATTACCTTCACTGGGTCAGATCAAAAGTCTACATACTGTAGCATCCTGGTCCTGACAGGGGGCTTAGGGAGGAGTACAAATGCAAGGCAAGCACACAATGGTCATTCCCTAGAATAGCCTCCTTCCTTCTGGGGATTTATGATGCAGAGACCTGAACTAGAGGTGACATATTTATATGCACTTGTATTCAATATGTTTTTCTTCCATGAGTTTTTCTGTTCATTTTCTGATCCCAAACAGACTTCCAGTGTCAACAACATACCGTGGCAAAGACAACCACAGACAAAAATCACAGAATACTGAACACCTGTCCTCCTTTGCCTGGAACAATGTTGTTTACCTCTCCTGTTCATCCTGCTCACTTGTGGAGAAAAGATGCATGACAACTCTCCTGCCACTACCTCAAGAATAAGAATCAACACACAAATCAGCAAACTTCACAATGTGTCCGTGACCTAGGCAGTGAATTGCAGTTCATAAAAGTGGAGTTGCCCCTCTTCATGTCTAAAAGCAACTGCATCTGTATGGTTGGGACTCTTTCTCCTAGTTGTCCTACATATAAAATGGGAGTTATAGCTCCTCTTTTTTCTAACAGGACTTTCAAGTAGAAAAATGCATCACAGAATATCAGGTACCTAGTGCAAACAAAAAGTTGTACATAGTGCCAACAAAAGCAGTTTTGCCAAAATCCCATTATTTCCACTAGAAATTGTATCCAAGAAGAAAGATGATATATAAAGTCACATTAAATTAAAAATAAAACAAAATATACTGTTAAATTAAGGGTGATAAATGGTGAAGGAAGGAAAAATGTTAAAAAAACCTCTCTTGTTCTTTGTTTTGCTTTTATTTGTTTGTTTTAAATCCATGATACTTAGTCTAATAATCATATCCATTTGCAGGGCTATGTGTGAAAATAATGGTCATGTCATGACAATATATTCCTAGAATTTATATGAAAATATACACAGCATATACTTTCTGCATAAATTCTTATTCTGTGTAATTTATCAGATGCTGCATGGCTTGTTGTGAGTTCATATGTTATGATCAGTAAGGCTTCTTTTTCACTTTAAATAAGCACTTGCTTACTTGCCATACTCCAAATTCTTTCTTGCTCCACACTCTGTTTGCTGTCCTGCTGCAGTTAGTTAAAAATATGATTGGAATTAGTCCATATTGACCCTATTCTCACTCTTGTTCAAAGAAATGAAATGAAAATATGATATCCGTACACTTACACTTATGCTGTTGTATATGCATTATGTACCTCATTAATCAGGATTAGAGATAAAACACTTCTTCACTTGCTTTGGGATTTCTCAATTTTCAACATAAGGCTAATAGATTTCTTCACTGTTGCATAACTGAAGGTATATTTCAATGCCGTTCCCCAATAAGGACTTCTTTCAAAGCATCAATGGTCCTCTGAGTGTTATTTCCATACACCTGATGGATGTGAGGTGATTTTTCCTGTCTTTCTCTAAATTAAACTTGCTCATTATTTCCCTCCTCTTCTTTGGGCCACTGAGTGGAATAAGAATGTTCTTGTCCTGCTCCTTGTTTATTATTTTGGAAGTTCACTATAAATGAGTTTTGGTGTCATTTTTAGGCATTCTTGTCTTTGATTGAGTCAAAGCCTTTTTCTCCTTTTCCTGCCATTAACCAGTCCTTGAAGAGTCCTGATCTCTTAGTCCTTTATTTCTAGCTCATGCTAGCAGATGAGGCCATGAAATCTCATTTTTGGCATTGCAATTCTGCAGCAACAGGCAGTCATAAGACAACCATCTATTCATCCTCTTCAGTCCTTCCTAGGGTAGAGATCTTTAGTTTTGTTTTTTCAATACTTTTTCCAGTGAAAACTGACTGCTTAAGAAATAGAATGTGTGTGGAGAACAGCACCTTATCAAGGAAGGGAAGGAATAACCTATCCAAATCTATTGAAGTCTGTCGGCAGTCTAGTCATACTCAACTAAACAACTTTCCACTCTCCCTTCCCCTAAAGGCCAAATATTCCCTTCTGCAGATCAGATCTTATGCCTAGAAACGCTTGCGTAGAAGGACTGCTTACACTCCTTAATCCCTATGAGAAATGTCTTTGCCACATTACTGTCTAAACTGCATTACATTGTTGATGTATGCTCTTATCTCAGGATAGGCCTGTAACAGCGGCTTCGTTTGCTAGCATTTGAGTTGATGAACGTTTCTATCTTTATTGCTTGGAGGGTAGGCATTCACTCTTGGACATGAAACAGTGCATTTCTCTGATCTCTGAAGCTGCTTGCTTCATCTCTGACATTCCTCAGCACAAACACTGGTTTGTTAACACTTTGACTTCCAGATGTTCTTCTGTGAATGCATATCTACAGAAATAAATCATATGATAAGTAAATGACATCAGTAACCAGCTTTTGCATGGGCCATCTTTTTTAAAAGGTGAGTAAATATGTTGTGAGGTAGCAGTTTCTACATGTAGCTAAAATATACCAAAGCTTCTTTAGGCATCTTACCTCCCCATTCTGTAATTTGGAAGAGCCATTCCCAAGGATGTCTGCCTTAGCAGCCACTTTTGGCTTTCCTTCTCCTAGAATTAGGGATTTGGATCACGTAGTAGCTTGCAAGGGTCAGCTATGGAAGCCTCATTTGAACTGCCTATGAGATCTACGTGACAAAATCTAATATACCTGCAAGTATTTTAAAAATAATACTTGTTCTTATAGTATTGATATAAATGTTTGTCCAGATAGTTGGTCATAGCATGTGGCAAAGTCTTACAGAACCTCTGAGGGATTTATTTTCGCTACTTCTGCCTCTCACGGTGATGTCAGTGGTATTCTGATAACTTAAAATCTCTGCAGATATGAATACCTATTTCATTATCCATGTTGCTGCCCGTATCGATCTTCTCAAACTCTTTGGAGCTAATCTCCTTGTTAAAGAAAGCAATGTTAGGTCCAGTGAAATAAATGAGTATTGTTATAAAGCCTGATTCAAGGCTCTCAGCACCTAGGTTATATTTTATTTGGTTTGTTCTAAAGACTACTCTGCAGACTTTAGTACAGCAACGATGTTCAGATATTTCCAGGATTGTAGGTAATTTGTGCCAATAACAGGCATGAGAGGCTTTGTTTACTTATTATTCCCCCTGCCCCCTGCTGCTGTTTGCCCACATTAGTAAGCAGATGTCCAATAACAACTCTGTGAAGACACTAGCAAAATGACTATTTGGCTAAGGACTCTAAGACCTTTATACTGTGTGGGAATAGAATGCTGTAAACAGAATTACATTTGCAGATGCAACAGGAAGTCAATGAATCTGACTTGTATCGGAAATGTTTTCATCTCTCCTTTAAAGATGTGTTTGAGTGGCACAAGAAAATCCGAAGGTATACTCTGACAATTTTTCAAACTTCTTGCTGTTGTATTTGCAGATTATTAATAATACAAGAGAATTAGACTTGGAATTAGTGACAGTTCACAAAATATATGAATCTCTCAGATTATTCTTTATCTGTTGACCTGTTCATCCTTTGCCATGTCCTTACCAATATCCCTTACACCTGGTCTAAGGGATATAGAATGATATGAATCAGAGTACTAGTATTTCAAATTTGCTAACTGATAGACTAGCCAGACTGCAGACCAGTGGAGAATTCCCTCTCATCTGCTATTCAACATTATGCAGCTAAACTAACAAGAGGAAAAAGTCAACACAACAAAAATACTGACTTCAGTCACCATAGCATGAAAGACGCATACCACAAAGGTATGGATGTGATGTATATTCAAAGCACAGAGTCTGTCATGAGCTTGACTCAGGGGCTCAGCCAACAGGCATTGGTTTTATTTCTTAGCATTGCTAAAAATAGTTTGTAGTCTGCTGACTGCTGTTACAAATAAATACTATTTAATACAAATAAATACTATTTGATACAAATATCAAATTTTACTTCAATCCAGGAAATAACTGCCTTATACTGTATTAGTTCAAGGAGAAAATGCCCCCACTAGTATTTTCTACAGCAAGGCTTCCTATTCTACTCTGAACATGTACATAAGAGTCAATCAGCTCTACCTATGATTCAACTTAAGTGTCTGATATAGTCACAGCCTGCATTATTTTAGTTCCTTTATTTCATTACTCTTGTCGTAAAAAAAAGGTTGAGAACTAAGTAGTTAAAATGTACAGTTTTGTTATAAGGCTCAACATCTGTTTGCTTTGTAGCGTAGGATGGCTTTTAAAGTCCGTGCTTTTAACAATATCATGTACATTTATTGAAGAGCGCCTTCTTAGATGGATGCCTAAGACACAGTTTCCAGCAGGGCTTTACACCTGCATTAATCTAATGAAGGATAAGCTAGAAAAAAATGATTGGTGTAAATCTTAATGGAAAGCATGTTTTTCTATGTATTGTTTTGATTGAAAGTGTGAAAAAGTAGCTTCTGACTGCTGCACCTGCCAGCAAGATGAGTTAGCATCCCTGTATAGAATAAGAAGTGATTACTCTCCTGTGCAGCTCAGGGGGGAAGCCAACTTAAAATCTCTTGCAGGTGTCACCAAAAGAAAACCAAGAAAGCAGAAAACAGACAGAATAGTTCTCACAGGGGTTCTGAATGGTTCATGTCACACATGCATGTGTTTATGTGTTTATAAATAAATTTATATGTATATGTTTATCATTTAGGTTTAAGTATGTCTATGTACATATACACATAAACATAGAAGGTACAAGTATAGATATACAAAAGCACGTGCAAATAGGATATGTATCTGTGCAAATGTATAGCAAATGTCTTTTTTGCATGTTTATTTACATCTATTTGCATGCCATACCCCTTTTGTATGTATGTTATATTCAGGTTTACACATGCCGAAGTAACATTGCCTTTCCAATTTTTTTCTTTCTCGCACGTTTCATGGCCACTGTACATGGGAACACAAACCACAAATATGTATCATGAAAGCATTAAAAAAGATATGTGTAGTCATAAACCTAGATATACATCAGGTCTGTATATGTGTGGGGAGAGAGTGGTATGGATGTGGACAGAGAGGGGGAATGGGTGTGCATTCTGTGTGTTTCCCATTGATACATACATGCACATGAACATGCATGTGACACACACAGACATAATTCTCAACTACCTGTTTTCCTATGCAACATAAACAAGGTCTTTGTTTATCCCAGGGGGTTAATTTGCTCAGACTTTGATACATCACTTTGTGCCTGGTGTTAATATTTTACTCCAAATGCCACATCATCTTTTATCTTTTATTTATGGTGATCTTCATATTCATTTCTCAACCAAGGCAGTCACTGCAGGGAAAGAAGGCATTGATCTTTAATTTTTTTTCTTTTCCCTTTGTATCACATACTTTTGGACCTTAAGAAGAAGTACAGACTCTGAAAGAGATAAAAAAGATAAGGGGGGAAGGAAAAAAATCCCATACTTTGGGAATTCTTTCCAGGAATTTGAACAAGAACCAGCCTTTTTCATGGACTAGGAGATGTGGCTATAAATAAGAAACAAGTTCCATGAATTTATCTTTAAGTGGGACATAACTTGTGTACTACTTTTGAACTGAACCCTGAATATGAAAAGGTAGGCAGAGAAGAAACTTGAAAAAGGACAATTAAAGTTTGGAAATATGAATAGCAAAGGTCTTTGTATAAACTTTCAATAAATTCCCTTGCAGCCCTAACAACAGACCAACCGATCAGATACACGATTGCCATTTAAAGAGTTAAAATCCTTAATATTTCTTTTTCCCCTTGAATATTAGCCAGCTGGAGCTGTGAATCAAGGTCTGTGCTCTGTCTAGTGTAATATTGCCACTGAATAATCAATTTTCCTTCTGCCAATACAACTGGACAAGAAAAATTGCCTAAACAAAGATTTCAGGAATATCTTCCTTTTTTTTGAAGCTCAAACAAGGATTACATAAATTCTGCAAAGTCTAAAATCCTAGCAAAACATTATTAAGACTCTCTTAAAGAGAGAGAGTGTAATTTTCTTTCAATTTTCCATCTCTACACTTCAATGCAACCTGATCTTTTCTTGTCAATCATAATTTTTATTTAAATCATGTGTGTGCACATGCACGTATGTATAAGCTTCCAACAGCACTGTATTCTGTGACATGGACACAACTTGCTTGCCTAATCCTGGTTTGTTGTCTTGGGAAATCATCAGATTTGATATTCTAGCAAAATGGTCTATTAAAATCATATATATTATTGGGAATTTTGTAGTCATCACCAAAAGGCTGAAATGTCATTATTCTGAAATTCTGAAAAATTAAATCAGTTTGCTCAGCAAAACCCGTTGAATCCCAATTTGGATATCAGCACAGACAAAAATTCCAATAGTTGCTGAAGAGAAGTAAGAATGGAACAAGTCGTGACAAGAAGCCTGTTGGGATTTCGTATGAATTTGTGCTGACAGGCTTCTCCCCACTTAATCAGCTGCTAGTCATCAGACTGCAGTGTAGATCCACCAGCATGGGCTGAAGTAGATGTAATGGCACACCATACTGGACTTAGTCCCAGCTTTAGGATGATTGCATGAATGCACATGATAATAAAGAAGAATTTGACTACTCCACCATGGGTGCAATTTATTCAGTCACTTCTTCATTCAGGTGATTTGAAGAGCAGAGGTCTAGACAATCCCCTTTCTTTCCATTAATTCTGAATTCACCAGAGGCAATCTGGTCCCAATGAATATTCTATAGAACTGTACAAATGTCTTGTGTATTTAAGGAAATCATTAACCTACTCAACAAGAAACATATTCAGCTGTTCTTTTTTGTCTTGATGTAGGCAGCTATGTCTTGATGATGGGCAGCTGTATATGTGTGAAGACGGGAAAGACAGAGAGAATCAGTTATTCCTAAAATTCATGTGCAATGTGTTATGTGTTATGTCATCCCCAAGAAAAAATTAATCCTGTTCTGGCTATTGCATGATCCAGGAAATCAAAGTATGATATCACAGTTCATAAAAGTTCATTTTTGTTTCAGAAGCACAAAAAATGCTCTGTTGAAGTCAGACAACATCTCACATGGGTTATGCTTGATTACCTGAAAAGAATTTGACTCAGAAGGAAATTACTGTACTTCCTAAGCAGTTTAAATGAAAATATAAATAAGGTCAGAATATAAATAAGAATTCTATCCTACTCATTTGCTTATGTGAACACAATTGTGGACAATACAAAGCTGAAACTCCGAGTAAAGTGGAGTTTAAATCCTTGAAATTTTTCAGGCATTCTTGTGGAGTTTCACTCACCATTTAGTGAATTAAATTATTATTTTGTAACTCAGGGGAGTGACAGGCCTACGTCTCTTAATGGTAAGGAAACACAAGAACAACACACCAAGATTTTGAAGGTAGTTCTTATGGGGCAGTCCCTTAAGGGGCAGCCCCTTATGGGGCACATATGCCTCTCATCTGACTGGGTGCCTATGTAATGAGTGGGATTGCCTCATGCATTCTAAATACCCTAGTGAGAAAGACAGTTCCAGTGGGAGATTCAAACCAATCAAGATTTGAATCTCCTTATCCAAATCTCTAGTAATTACAAAGGGACTTTCAATCTGTCATCCAATGGGATGGGAAATTATGTTCAATATCAATCACCTCTGTTAGGTGCCCAAATTAGATGGGATGTACCTAAGCCATAGACCTTTCCTTCACGCTGTTAAGTAGTAGTCCATACATGGTGAGTTTTGTTGTGAGGAGGTTATTTTTATGTGAGGAGGAAGTAGATCTTATGCCTGAAGCTTAGATAATAGCCTCTGGCAGCAGCAACCTCATCCGAATCTGAACTCCTAGGCCACATTGTGGGGAAACTGCATCCAGCTGCTTTCGGATATTTAACTACTCAGCTCGATCCATTCGGAGTTAGTCATTAAAGTACCCGTGAGGAGTTAAAATACCCGTGCCAAGTTGAGACCTAGTGGCAAAAACCCTCTACTTCCCAGTAACTTCCACTAGAACTGAAGTGCTCCCATTTCTTCCCCCACCCTGTAAGGGGTCTGAACTGCTTTCTCCAGTAAAATTCCAGTTCATTTTTTCTGGAGTTTGTTGTAGATGCTCAGCATCTCTTGAAACCAATGTATGTTAATTCCATAAACAGCTTTAAAACCCATCCCTTGAAAAACTCTGTATATCATTATAAACTGCATCAGTCATCTGCTCTCCCAGAGTTATGCTACCAAACACACAATAGTGTACGGCTTCATTATCTCTTTCTGATAAACTAGACCATGGCTAAAGACTGTTTCCTGCAATATTTAACATTGTGGTCCGTTCTGATAAATATACATGCTTTTTTAAATAGTTATTAAAGTCAGCTTTTCTGCTTACTAGTCTGCTCTTTTCCACATATTCACAAAGGCAGAGGATACTCTTACAGGGTTAATTTTCTTAGCTTTTGGGTTTAGATTCATAGAACACATTGCGTCCCACCTTGGTATTTTACACTGTAAGCTGTATCATCTTTTACCTTTCATTTATAGTGATCCTCATATTAATTTCTCAATAGCAGCTGGCACAGCAGGAGGGACAAGGCATTGATCTTCCAGTTTACCCTCTACTCTTACATATCCTGAGGTCGAAACAGTCTAGAAAGATTGATGGAGTTCTGGCATCAGTCCAGCAGCTGTGTGTTTCTCATGCATGAAAATCAACAACAGGAAAACGAAATTTGACAATTGTCAGTAATATCAGTGACCTCTGTAATAAATATAACAGGATGGTCTTCAATAATTTACTGGAATATCGGCTATTCCATAATGAAAAATCACCCATGTGAGAGTGTGTGTATACAGCTTTGTGAGATTCTGTGTATGTGTGCTTAGATGTATACATATACAGGTGGAAACACCAATATACAATTTATTTTATTTACAGACCAGAAAGTCATAGAAGTTGTCTATGATGAGATTAATTGTATTATTTCTCTGCTAATGCAGGCAAAGTAGTAAATTTAAAGA
The DNA here is from genome assembly GCF_000690535.1 of Cariama cristata. NCBI lineage: Eukaryota > Metazoa > Chordata > Aves > Cariamiformes > Cariamidae > Cariama > Cariama cristata. Next base: position 68,662 of record NW_009610023.1, read on the forward strand.
GCTTTCATGTTTTCAACATTTAATAAGAATACACATACACACATACACATGTATATATATGTAACCTTACAATATATGTCGCAGGTCTTCACTCTAAGTTGTGACTAATATCTTAGAATCATTGATACAGCCTGCTAGGGACAGGCATCTGAAGAATCACATGAAGAGGTGACTTTCTTATTCTTAATCATTATATTTTTTGTAGTTGCACAACAGGTTTTGACAGCTCCTGCTGTATCACTTCCACTTTTTATCTTTTCAAAAACAAGCAGCTGATCTGCATTGTTAGCAGTTATAAACCACAGGAAAAAATCCTACTTTCCAACAATAGCCCTATCTCGTGTCACTGGTCATATGCAGTAAGAGTGAATGTTCACCATCTAATGTTCATTCTTAGTTGAATCTATCTGCTATAGGCAGGTTACAGAGCTTTGAAGACACAATTTTAAATACAAACTTCATCATCTCTCTCATTTCTCACACAGAAATACTGTCTTACTCAAAGGAAGCTAAAAGTATCTGTCTAAAACTTTGTTAGCTGAGACATACAAAAATGAAGCTGACTTATCAAGGCACTCTGAGTAGCAGTTACTGCAGAAGCATAAAAATCTAAAGGTAAACCTGCAACTTGTGCTCCTAATTATGCAACATACAGGAAATTTTAAAGTTATATTCACTGCCATTTCTCCTATGTGGCTTTAGCTGTCTGGGTTCATTTCTCTTCCTCCTTTACTTGCTATCCTCCAATTATCCAGAAAAACAGTAACAATTGATATGATCCCACCACAGTGCTGAAGCTTTCTGGCTCCTCAACCCACGACTCAGATGGCGGGATTTGGGAGAAACTGAGGGGATTGAATGCAAAACCAGCACTCCAGATGGTGACCAGAGAGAAAGAGAAATGCTCAATGACATGGCCTGCACACAAGGCCAGGGGACGTATTAAGACTGAAAAAATCCACCTTATACATGGGGCCATTGCATATGCTCTGAAAGTGTAATTACAAATACTAGACCTGAGTTAGACTTAGGAGCTGTCTGGAATTGCGTGTCATGGGTGTACTTATGGAGCTGCTGGGGACACCTCTGTTCACTTTGGAGCTGCATCCACTGCTGGCAGTATTCAGTTACATATTACTTCTGAAATAAAAATAGATCTCAATATCTATAGGTCTTAAGAAATCAAAAAGAAGGGAGGAGTGCAGTATCTTTCTACCAGACACTTTAAAATCTGCAGATGAAAAACTCCCGTACTACTCAGGGTGTTCTTTCGTATCTTAGGAAGTCCATGCATGGTCTGAGGCACAGACCCATTCCCTTTAACAGCCTGTGATGTAGTGTTTGTATAAAAGGTGCCATGTGACCTGTTGAGCTTTATGTTGTAATGCAGCTGCTTTAAAAAATCTCACAGTTTTAATAGCCATAGTAAACAGAATATCTTACTTAAAGCTCATAGCAAAAGGCTACGGGGGGCTTTAAAGTACAGCACAGAAATTGCAGGAAACTACTGCAAGCTATTTTTCTATTTTAAAGCTTTTTGCAACTACGAAGACCCTTTATTCTCAGAAACTCAACCTCACGTAAAGAATCCCTGCTTGTGAAGTGTATTTACTAAGAAACGATAAGAAGCCTCTGAACATTTACTCAAATCTAGGAACATGCTTTGGCTGTTTTTTGTCAAATTTTTTGAAAATATTTGCATACATTATTTTTCACTACTGGCTTCAGCATGGGACTAGGACAGGAAATGCTGATAAAATGAGAGAGGCTCCTCTCATGGTATTTCTGGACATAAACAGTAACAGAAGTGCCAGAGATTTCACAGGAGAGACTGCTTTTATGATATTTCCTTCTCAATTTTATTATTTTATGGAGTTCAATGATGTTGTGGATGCTTCAAGTACACGTGAGATGAATAGTGTATAAAACACCAAACATGGCTTCTGTCCCAAAGTGCTTCCAATCTGATTTCATGCAATGGTAACAAGAAACAGAATAACAACATGGAATGAAATTGGGAAAGACAGAGACCAGATAATTATGACTGTGTAACAGTTCAGTGATGGCATACATGTTTCACAGTAGTTGTCTGTAAACCCACAAATTCTCCTGTAAAATATGTGTAGGTTTTGAGGAAAAAAAAAAAAAGCTTTACATTTGTTTGGGTTTGCTTTTCATTATCCGTGCACTTCTGTCCTTACAGTGTTAAACCTCTGAGTTCAGTATGCTCAGAGCTGCCAAGAATAGACTGCCATATCTACAGAAGTGGGCTTGAAAAGGAGACTCTTGCATCACTGATATCAGTCATCTCATTTGACACACAACTAGTTTATTGGGAGCTCTCACAAACGTCTTGGAATTAATAGGGGTTTCCACAGAAAGGCTGTTCTGCAATATCATTCCTCTTACAGTGAGAAAAGACCTCCTGTTTTCCTTACCCATCACTAGCCATGGATACATTTAGAGTCCTCTTATTTATCTTTTCCATTCCATATCCTCTCCATTTCTCTGATCAACCTATTAGTGTGAATTGCCCGGAATTCTAGATAGGGGATTAGCATGCATAGTGCAATGTCGTTAGTATTTTTCTGTCTGTGCTCATGATATGCCCAAAGATTACATGTAGTGAAATCAAACTGTTACTGCATAGCTGACAACCTGCAGATCACGAACAATTAATATACAGAAGCCTTTGCCCCACTATGACACTGCCAATTTATTTCTCCAGTTCTTAAGATCATTCAGGTCTTCCTTTACAATGTTCTGATCAATCTCTATCCTTGGCATTTCCCTCTAGTTGAATGTCACCAATGAACTTCTTTAGCAATGACTTTTTTTTTTTTTGGTGAGCTCATTACTGAAAAGCTTAAGTAAGATAAATTTTGCCCTAAGATTCTTCAAGAATTCCACATGTAATATCCCATCTACAACACAGTGTGCTCCGTTTCAATGAATTTCTCAACCTATCTGCAAAACTTTTACAAGTCTCAAATGACACTAGTTAATTACTAAATGTGCAAGTATCTAAGCAACTGTAAAAGAAAAGGAACTACCTTTTTTTTTTATTTAACCAACAACAAATTCTCTAAAAAAGACACTACAGCCTTGCACTTTGGCAGCATGCTATTCTCAAAAAGGAAAAAATCTCTTGTTAGTACCGTCATATTCCATGTGCCAGGTCAGGGCAGCACCTTGTAATAACAACATAATGTGGACATAGTATGGGGAATTGTGACAGTGAACCTCAGGGAAATAAGTTAGAATGACAGGATAGGCTTTTATAT
>NW_009610024.1:0-391 GCF_000690535.1 Cariama cristata
CACCACTGTGGTATTTAAAGTTAAGATCGTGTTCATTCGATCCAGATCTGACTCGGGGCTGTTCCTAAGGGATCATCATGTGCTGCTGTTGTGTTTTAAAAACTGGGAACGTGGGATGCTGTGGCCAGCAGAGGATGAGTAAGATGGGGCACAGTGCTGGAGGCTTGGTGTGACTTGTTAGATTACTCACATCAGCATAAAAGGGAGCTCCCTCTTCCCAGAAGTGCTGGCTAGCACTGGAGTAAGGCTGCATGACGAGCTATGTTAGCAGACACTTCAGAAGGATGAGACTCAAATCCTGGACTCCTTACCTATCAACTAGGCATGTGTATCATAAACTAGAACAGAAGTAATTAGAAAGTAATAATCTCATATAACTGGTTTCTGTGAA